>NC_040038.1:10205039-10505039 GCF_003713205.1 Coffea eugenioides | reverse complement strand
AAATTATTTTGACAAATAAAATTAACTTAGATGATGATACGACGCCTCACCTGTAATTTATAAACTACAGGTAGGTGCAGAGCATCCTCTCCCAAACACAAATGTAGAAACTCTTCTGAAAAACAAAAAAAATGGAAAAGTAACTTGTTTATGATTGTCATATATAGGGCTGTCAACGGGCCGGGTCCGGGGCG
This sequence comes from Coffea eugenioides, assembly GCF_003713205.1. Taxonomy (NCBI): domain Eukaryota; kingdom Viridiplantae; phylum Streptophyta; class Magnoliopsida; order Gentianales; family Rubiaceae; genus Coffea; species Coffea eugenioides. The sequence goes on along the minus strand of NC_040038.1, from coordinate 10,504,845 downwards.
AAATTCATTATTCCGGACTCGGATCCGAATTACTATGCCGGATCCGGATCCGACCCGTTTACCCGCCAGGTCTTTTATTCTATGTTCCGGATCCGGGTCTACCCAAACAAATTTACCAAAATTTATAATTTCTAATAAAAATGAGAAAAAAATATATTTGTAAACTAATTTCTAACTAATGCAAAGAAAAAACCAAATAAGAAAAGAAATCAAATTAACTTTATTAAAATACATCACCCTAATCAAATTATATTGATAAATATATATATTTTAAATTATTAATTCATTTATATCCGGATCCGGGTCTAATACGGGCCGGAATACTATATTCCGTATCCGACCCGTTTTTTGTTTGACAAAACGGATCCGAATCCGGATCCGGGTCTAGACCCGACCCGTTGACAGGCCTAGTCATATGTAGTAACTTACTAAAGTTAGGAAAAGATACGTGTTTCTTCGTATGCACGTTTGTCCTCATCACTTCTAGGAAGGTAGGTGCATGCACAGCGGTCATTTACATGAAATGCACTTAACTAGGAAATGAATATTCCTGTTGAGAAAATGCATGAATAACCAACCAACTACTTTTAGAGTAGTCGATCACCACAAAGAGTCTTAAAACTCTTTTTAGGTACAGGTCAAGGGATTCGAATCCCTTAACTTGCATTCATCTCCGAAATTTTGTGAAAGTTTCACCAACGCTTGCAAAGGTACATATTTGATCCGATGGTGGTTCGGTCCTTTTCGGATTCTTCCTAAGTAGGAGTAGGTATAGAATAAAAATTATTATATAAACAAAAAAACAATACATGAATAACCAAATGCACATGCATATGCATATGAGAGATATAAATAAATCCTCATGGTTGAAATATGCATGAACAAGTAATATATAGGCGTGAATTCTTTTTGATTTTTTTTTTTTTTGTAAGGAATGCTGTGTGTGTGGATTCATTTCTTAAGAATTAAAGGAAGTATTAAAGTCAATATTTTAACATTGTATAAAATCATCAAATTTTAAAGAGAAATTATATTAGCACTCCTCAAAAAATCTTAAACACTTCTCAAACTTCATCTAATGCAAAAAAAAAAAAAAAGGGGAAGAAGTGTTTGAGGTTTTTTGAGAAACGCTTTTCCCAATTTAAATGGCGAGTTTTTTCTAATGACTTTATGCTTTATTTGGATGGAAGCGTTTTTCCCAAATCTTGTTTTTGGAAACAGCAAACACCCTCACTATCTTTCCTTGTTAAATTACATATTTATCAAAAAAAAAAAACTGCAATAATACTTTTCGAAAATACCCCAAAACCCATATCTTATTTTACTTATATCAACCTTGGCAAAGGTAATGAAAGATTTATTTCCTTAAGTGGCCTTTTGTTACTTGCATTCTTCTGCCATTCCGAAGGTTCATGCCTCTGTATGGAGGGTGAACAAACAATGAGGTCCCGAGTCCACCAAATGGTGTTATAAGCTGGCCCAATTGGCACTACTAGAATGGGCTAGATTTATCCTAACATGATGGACAAAAAAATTGTAGCCCAATTTTCATTTTGAAATTCTCAAGGTTGACCCATTAAATCTGATGACATTTTATGAAGACGGGATTGATTACTTCCTGATTGACATACGCACTTTTTCTCCCTCTGACGGCCCACCCAAAAAAAAAAAACCCCATCATAGCATGTTAATTCCTCACAAAGATTTTCTTTTTAGTATCTTCAAATCCAGCATTAGCTGTTATAATGGGTGAAAAATAAAACATTTACAAGTCAGCTTTTCTTTGGATTGCATTTTTTTGGATTTTTTTGTAGAAAAATTACTGTAACGATTTGATATATACGAAGTAAAAAGATGATTGAAAAATATGTCCACGGAAAATGTAGCAATTTTTCTTTGAAAAATTACAATCCAAACACACCATTTTAAATATATTCTAGACATGAAAGAGGTTAGAGTGAGAAATTCTCCATATTGCCACCCTTACACCTATGCTTTTTTCTTTTTTTGGGAAACATTTGATTCTTTCGATTTCTGTGGCTGTTGATTCTTTTGAGCCATTGTTGAATGTTCACTCTTGATTTGAGTCAAGGATGCATATATTGTTGAATCGATTTTGCTACAAGAACGCTGGCGGATGTAAAGGCTGGTGGCCTCAAGATTTCAGAAATCCTTTTAAATCCCTCTGAAATAATGAAAATTTTCACCTATACCTTAAAAATCCTTTTAAATCCCTTGAAAATAATGAAAAATTTTGCCTATATCTTAGTAGAAATTAGACTTTACCCTCTCAAGATTTTTATAAATCCTTTAATATCCTCTTAAAACATTCCTTTTTCAGTACTAGATTTTGCTTCCCAAAGTTTGCTAAAAAAAAAAAAGTATGCTCTTAAATATATCTTAACTAATCCTGCCCCCAAACCTTAACTTCTAATTCAACTTATGACGAGAAAAATGCATGTTACTCATGTGTAGTCGCAAGTTACACTTACTGATAAGTAAGGGGTGCAATCGGGTCGGATACTGAGTCGAGAAAGCAGGTATGTGATCCATATCCAAAATTTAATAATTAGCGTAAATAAAATTAATTTAACAAAACCACTTAAACAATAAGGAGTATCACTTAAAAAAAAACATCATTCCAAACAAATTACACATTTCACAAATTGGGTAACCAGATGTATTAACCAAATTCTTCAAAAAAAAAAAGAAGAAGGAAGAATTAAGTAAGCAACAATAGCAAGACTCCAATATTCTGGTGAGTAAAAATAGCATACCGTATATATCCAACTAATTTAATATTATACAAAGAATCCCAAAACTTTAAAAATTACGCTAAAGTCTCATATACGGGTACGGTTAGACATCGATAGTCATTAAAAAAAAAACTAAAATCTACTTAATATATTCAACTTCGTATAAAAACAAAACTCATATTTGATTTTCCGAGAGATCTAACGAGACAGGTATTTAATTTAACGGGGTTGGATTGGATATGACTTTGTGTATCGCAAATTTTCAAATACCTAGGTCAATTTGTACACCCCTACGGATAAGTATGGACAGCATAGTTTCTTTGAATATGGTTTTTTTTTTTTTTTGGGCTAAGGCGTATAGGGAAAAGCTAGGACGGCAAACGAATCGAATCGAATTGAGTTTTGGCCTAATCGAACCGAGTCTCGACATAATTTCATTGAACTCAAACTCGAGCTCGAGCTCGACGAGCTAACAATTTCAAACTCGAGCTCGAGCTCGAAAAAAATAAAAAATAATTATTTTATTTTTTTAAAAATAAATAAAATAATATTTTTTTCTTAATAAATAATAAAATATTAAGGATATAGTAATTTTACTATTAAAATTTTAAAAATATAAAATATATATACTTAAAATAAAAAAAATATATATATATATACTCTAACGAGCTTAATATTTTGAATTCGAGTTCGAACTCGATTTCGACTCGAAGCAAAGTTCGCGAGCGGCTCGATTCGTTTGCAGTTCTAGGGAAAACACATTATTAATCATGGAGGAGGGCTTACGTAACTCCAAACGAGACTGATCGATGGAAAGAGGATATGACCGGAGAGAGCAAGGCGAGGCACCCACGCACGGACGTTAACTAAAAATTAAAAAGTACAGTGGAATTCTGATTTGGGAGAAGTCCTAAAAAAGAAAAAAGAAGTGCCACGTTCCCCTCCATAATTAGTAACACTTCCTTTCGAAAGACGAAACGAAATTGAAATTGACGCGATCGAATATCTCGGTGGTTGATGATCAGCTGGGCAGCCTGCATCTCGATTCTCGAAACGATGACAACGCTAATTAGATGGATATATTCCAAAGATGATTTCGTGTCTTCAGCTTTGTTACGAGCTAAGTCCACTTTAATTGGACAATAATTATCTTCTCTTTTGTCCATTATTAAAATGTCATCTTTTAGTAATTTTTTTTCTTCTTTGTGTCAAAACTTGAGCATCTCCTCCAAACTTAACAAAAGATTTTAATTGCATACCAATTTTGGCCCATTAAAACATTAACTTTTCATGCATTCTAATGCACTTACGAATGAGTGAATTTGTCGGATTGAGGGATCACATTTGTCAATTTACCCCAATCCGACTCATCTAAATATAATGATTATACATGTTTGTGAAAAAAAAAAATGATCAGATTCCAAAAAATAACTATTATCCACTCCGTCCCACAAAAATAGATTTACTTTCCTTTTGTATTTGTCACAAATTATAGGCCTATTTTTTTTTTCTAAAGAGTAGTTGGTTTGTTATTTTATTAACATATCCATAGTTAATGCACATAAATTATCAGCAAATGCACTGCTCCGTATTGGTTAATTATTCTACTTCGAATACTAAACACAGCACTTAATAACTAAATTTACCATTTTTCTAAAACATAGTAATCTGTGCCTCTTACTCTAAATGATTGATCTAATAGTAATTAATACCCCTTACTAAATTTTTTAATCTGTGTAAAAAATAAATAGACCTATTTTTATGAAACGGGGGAGTATTTTTAGATAGAAGACTAGGTATTATTCATCCAAATGATTGAGCCCTTGACTTGACTTAAAGCACTATCAATTCAATTTTTTTTTTATTAATTTTTTTTGAAGTTGGAAATTCTGCAAACGTTTGGCTCTTTTATTTACTACTCAACCCAAGTTTAAAAGAGCTTTTATCGAGGCAAGTGACTAATTGAGTTTAAGTATTTCACTTTGCCTTTTTAGCAAGTTTATTATAGTACCATTTTATGTTCATCGTCTGAAATGGCAAATTCAGTTGAACACTGTTCTAACTTTGCCTCAAATCTAGCTTAGATCCTGAAGGGGAAAGGGATTTGATTACATTTCTGCTTCTGGTTTCGTGGGCATTGAAAACTCAGAATCTAAACCATTTTCGGGCAGCTAGCCAAATAGGAGTTCAAAGCTTGACCGCTTTCCGTTCTGAAAAAATTCCAAGTCCGTTCGGTACCCACGTTACCACGTGTCCGAACCGAAGCTAGCTAGGTTCCTATTTGAGGAAACAGGGAAAAATTATTGGAGACCTTTGAGAAAAGCAGTTCGAGCGTCCTTCTTTGTACTTGTAATTTTTTTAATCATTCAAGGCTCAACATTTGGTCTAATGTGGCTTAATCTGAGTGGTTATCTCTTGTCAAATTATGGAGACTTGGGCCCAACTTAGCTGAATTTAAGAAGCAAAGACCACAATAATCGAGAAGAATTTGTATTTGTACTTTTGCATGTTGTCCCTGTTTAATAGACCAACAATAATACAGGTCGTTGGAAGGTGTATTTTTGAGTGTTTGTATAAAATTTTATTATAATTTACTATAAATTTTCCTTTTCTTTGTTTCTTTCTTCTTCCTCCATTCCCACTGCCACCACCCCACTCCTCTCACCAGCGACTGGTGGTGCTGGAGGCTCTTTCTTTCTTTCTTTCCTCCTTCTTCATCCCTTTCTCTTCCTCTTTTTTCTGGGGAAGGGGAAAGGAGGAGGGGGAGCAAAGAGGTGGAAGAGGAAGGATGAGAGAAAGGAGGGAAGAAAGAAGGGAAAAAAAAAAAAGAGTGGCTGATGGCGGCTGACGGTGGAGGTGGTGGTAGATTGGAGTGTGGGGAGATACAAGAAGAAAGAAGGGTAAATATTTTTGTATGTGTTCGTGTCTTTGAGGTGTGTATTTGAAAAAATTTTGAAACTTTTTTTTTTAAATTACTCTAGACAAAAAACTTCCCTTCCAAGCAGACCTTATAATATTCTGGTATGCACTCCCATTTCAAGAATCTCTCGATCGTGAGTATGTATGGTTTCATGTCTTGTACTATAAAAAAGGGTGTTGGAAGTCTCCATCACATGATGTCTACCAGAAAAGCCGGAATATGATTGTATGGATGACATTTCGTGACACCTAGCATGAGACTTATAGTAAGCGCAATATTTTTTTGGGTAAGTAAGAAATAGCAAGCGTAATGTCGGGAGAACTTCATAGTACGTGGCTTATAGACTTAGTAACGAGTCAAATTCCTTATCGGATTTCACATCACTAAACTAAGTAATGAGTTGCTAGATAAAAGATGCATAAATCACACTCAAAATGGGATGTTTACGTAAGGACATATGCAACCATGGTTTTAATAATTTTAAGAAGATTGAGATATAATAAGGTTTTAAGAACTACCGATCGATTTGCCTAAAAGCAAATATGGGTTGAGAACTACGTACCATTGAAAAATCAAATATATATATATATACCAAAAACCTTGCATGCAACTATGTTTTTGTGATGTTTGATTTAATTTTCTAAACTAAGTACATGACAATTTCTTATCTATCATTACATAACAATATTTATTTCGCGTCATTTGTATGTGTATAATTTGACCATAAATTTTTTTTTCTAATACTATGTAATATGAGATGATGTGTATAGAGACTTAGTGATGGACTACGCGTACGCATGGCATTGGCTAGGTTTGCATGTCATTGTTGTCCAATATAGACTAATATATAGAGGAGCAAGAAACTTTAGTCCCAAGTCCAAAAAAATATGGGACAATGGACGAGTACGTGGACAGCTGATTAATGATTGCTTGAGAATTCTTGTTCCATTTCAAAAATTATAATTTAAAGTCTTGTGTATTTTTCCCTCTTCTTGCCCTTCTGCAACCTATAAAAGCGACGTATACCGGTTTAATGTGCATTGTCAATGGTCTTATGATGTTCCCTATAGGAATGCTCGGGAAGATGGCCTCAGAAATACCAAATGAAAACAGAAAAACAAAGACCGTAGCCTTGGCTGCGCAAGCTAGATTTAATTGGCTTCTGGCATAGGAAGTTGTCTGCACAAGCTAACATCAAATTGAAAATCTTACCATGCGGAGGAAGTTTTTTTTCTTTTTTTTTTTTTGGTAAAATCTACCGTTTCGATTGCTATTTTTTGGAGTTTTTGTAAAAAAAAAAAAAAAATGCATTATAACGATTTAATATATATGAGGTGAAATGGTAATTGGGAGAAAAATGGTAACCGTATATATTCTTCTATATATGACATAGGGAGACACCATAAATGTTTTGTCGATCAGAATCCTGCAAAAATTCTTTTTCTTTGTAGATATGTTTAGTGAGCATAATGTAGGTACTTATTTAACAAGTGCAAAACAATGACAACTTTTTGTGTTAGATTTTAGCTTTTTCGTAATGGGGAAAAAGAATAATGTTGTCTTAGTAGCCAAATATGGAATCAAACTATTCCGTTACTCCAATGTTGTTAAAGAATTTTGGTTGTTCATGCAGAACAATATGGTTGGAGAATGATAGGAAACATTATTGAGGGGTTGGAAAAAAAATTAGGTTGTTCATGCAGCAACATTATTGACGGGTTGAATAATCCATCCATTCTTTGGATTTTTCTTCATAACATCAATTTAGGCTAATATACATAGGTGGGCAAATGTTAATCTGCAGAGAATACTTTATTGACAAGTTCTTGGCGAATGACTAGAGATCCATGTGAGAAGATTCTGAGGCAAGTATTGACACAGACTATTATCTGCACAGATGCAGGGTTTTGGTTGGTGCTGCTAAAGGCATACTACTAGTTAAGTAAAGTAACGTGAAACATTTGAAAGTGTGCATCCATAAATGACCAAACATTTTCCTAAGAGCACTACACCAAAGTGGTAAATCCCTTGAAGTAGCTTTCAAGAATCCTCCCTAACGATCTCAAGAAGAAACCAGGAATATTGATGATTCCATATCTGTCAATTTTCCATAATTACGTCTCCTTTACACAACATCTTTAACCTGATCCGGGGTGTTGACATACTAGTATTAAAATGCTAATTTGACTAGGACACTTTGTTATCTATTTGAGGTAAAGTGGCCTGCCATGTGACAGGTACTGAAAGTTGGAAACATAAGCTATCTAAATGTTTGACAATGTTGAAGCATGCGGCTGTGCTGTGCCGTGGGCAAGCTTAACTAGGATCAGGTGTTTTGGCCAAAAAAAATATATATGTTGGTCTTTCTTATTATGCATAAATTTAGGCTATATATTATTAGTACCTAAACAAACAAATCCATTTTGGGCTGCTCCAGTTGCTTGCGAAACAGATAGAAAAAGATCTCGAACAAATGGAACGCAAGGACAAACATTTCACGAAAAAGATGGGCTGAGCAATTCAGAGAAAAAGAGTATAAGTGAGAGATTCTAATTCTGAATTTTGTGCTTGCGCACTGCTGATAGAAACATATAATTCGTCCGGTGGATCATGACCTAAAATCTTTGCAGAAAGGAAAAATAAGGTGGAAGTGCAAGCATTTAATATCCGAGATTAATCTTTAGAAGGAAATTAATTCCCAATTCAACGCTAGCATGATGAAATAATTGGTAAATTTCCATCTGGGGTTTTTTCTCAAGTCTTTTCATCCCTTTTCACTGGAGCACGATTGAAAATTGACGTGAATAAATAAGCTGTATCACATGATTTTCACTGAAAATTGGATGCATGTTCACCTACTATTACTACTACTACTAGTCCCCCCCTGATTGAATCGCAACAACTTAGGTCAATTTTGCTAGGGTTATCTGGCTCGGCCTTTAGTGCAGTAGGTTTTTTCCTTCTGGGCTTTTCTCAGAAAAAAGAAGATAACAGGTGATGGCTGATGGATGCTGTACCTGGAAGTTGGCCATTCGCCCATCTGGTCTTACAAGGAATTATATGGATCCTACTTTTGGCTGCGACGTGCAATAAATTAGAGTCTTTTTTTAAGTTGGTATTGAAATCCAATTATAGTGCCAAACAGCCGATTGATGACCATATAGCGTGCATCAAAAGTTTGGGCACCCTCTCACCTGGCTCCATTTTGTACATTTTGAGAGCACATACATTACCTGATCAGATGAACTACTACTTGGAGTTTTTAACTGGTCATACACTTGTGAGTTTAGTATACATATAATGATTGATTTGATTTGATTTGATATCAGATAGATTGCACCTAATCTTTTGAATGGCATGAAAAAGAAAACCTCTTGAGTTGAGTTGAGGTATAAGTTTGTCGCCTTTTTTTACACGTTATTCTCTTAGCGTCTGCATTTGTTGTCAATTTTAACATAACCTCCACCTCCTGTATTGTTAATACATACGTTATCTCGTATAGATAAAAAGACTCTGCTCTGTTTGGATTGACCATTTTTTCAAATACAATAATATTACAGTAATACATAATAACTCAACAAACATCTCATCTATATAATATATCAAATATTTCAAAAAAAATTTTATAGTAAAAAATTTTCATATACACTGTTACAGTAAAATTTTTAAAAAACATCCCCAAAAATAGCTAATCCAAATAAATTGGATATTAGTAAAAGTTAAGATGCGAGTTCAACAAGAAGTTGATTACTCTTAACCTTTGCCAAAACTTTATTCTTAATACCTAATTATCAATAAGTTTATCTATGACCAAAACCATGACATGCTATGCTACAAAAAGGAAAGATCATTTGCAAAATCTAAGTGGTTCATTGGTAGGCTATTGGTCATGTAGTCGAGATGAGAGGAGGATCAACCTACAATTCTTAGAGACATGGACTAACTTTTAGCTTGTAAATGTGCTGTAGTAAGACATATACATATATATATATATATATATATTCACTGTAGAAATTCTTAACCACTGTGATTTCCATATATATATATATATATACATTAATCCAGGTCTCAGTATCTAGTACCTAAACAACATTTTTGGCTTGGCCGACCACCTTTTCCTTTTCTTGCTTTCTCTATTCCTTCCTTTCGTTTCCTCCAATCCAACCATTGTCCTTCCGGCGATGTCCTCAGCAACCTCAGGAATCTGATGCATTACGAGCCAGTCTAATTATTATGCCATGTCCGCACAAGAAGGACAATGAGAACATGGTACTTATTTTAATTGTGCTCCAATAACGTGATTACAGCAAGGGAGGAGTCATAATTCCTGTAATTATTATTTTAAGGTAGTCACAAAACTAAAGGTGCAACTACATTTAAAGTAAAATTTTACAATGTGGACACTTATTCTTTGCTAGGATCCTTTCTGGCCGTCCAATGGAGTGATTAGCATGAAAATTAGACCAAGAAAGAAATGGTTACTTTGGTCTTTCTCAGTTGTGTTTAAAAATAATTAGGACTAAATTCACTTTGCTTCCTTGGTAGTTTTTGCAGGTTGAACAATTCAAAAAGGTTGTCAAGAAGAATGCTATATATTAAGGGCTTGTCTTCTTTCTTGCCATAATTTAACCAATCAAGCAAAACATATAGAGATCAAATGTACCCAATCAGATGTAAACTTAGTGATTGGCAAACAAATCGGGTCAAAATGTTGTATGATTTAGCGTCAAGTGAAAAACAAAATATCGATCTTTATACAATAATAAAGTGGGAGCAGTTGATTTGGTGGGATGACTAATTGTGATAAAGTCTGAAGTGAAAAACAGTACTAATTCTACTTGCACTAAAAATGTGTAGTTTGCAATTCCCACTTGGGATTCTGAATTTTTTCACTATGGATATTTTGCACCAAACTTATTAAAATGCTCCAAATCACCTTAAACGCTTGAATTGTTAATCACAATGAAATTAAAAAAGATCCTTGACCCTTTAAACCTATTATCTCATTTAACATCATTAAGTTATTTGTTACCCTATTAGAGTAGGAACATTTTTTTTTTTTGATCCCTTTATCCAGGCATTCAGACAAGGAACATCTGCATCCTAGGCAAATAAAGTATGTAGTATATACATCATAGCAGACCAATATTGATGCTACAAAGGAGAATCAATTACTGGAAATGGACTTAATTAAGCACCTTGAGACTTGAGTAGAAATTTGTTACACTTGAATAGTTTGAGATTAAACGAGTCGTTATAGCCAAAAAAAAAAAAAAAGGACACGAACGGACTTCTGTCCTGTACCATTTTCTGTCCCAACATCTATTAAATCACCATTTTTTTTCCCGAAATCGATAAAGAACACACACACACCCAACTAATTAGACCGATGCAGGAGGTATCGGCAAATCGGCTCAAAGAGCAATGTAAGGAGACTCACAAGGAAACCCTGTTCAGCCAATTCTTTAAATCACCATATATTTGATAGTGTATATATGTTTTGCTGGATCTTCTAAGGTACTGCCATTTCTCCACTTAGTTGATTAGAGTGACACGTCTTTGCTACTAAATTAAGAAAGTAAAGATGTATATCTACGTAGCAGGACATTCTAATAATAGCAAAATTTTGGGTCACAAATATCTTAACAATAATAGAAGGAGAGCTGGTGAATATTTTGGTACAAATAATCTGCTTTTGACAATTTCTTTTCTGTCCTTTTACGTAACCCCTCACCAATAGCCATATTTAAGACTTCAACTCGACCGCTAAAATCACACAACCACTTGAAGTTGAAGTACGTTCTGCTCATCACTTAAACTTAATCGCTAATACCACATAACTAAAAATGAAAAAACCTTTCTCCATTTCCTTCATACGAATCTTTTTTTTTTCCCCTTTTTTCCATCTCTTGCTATAAGATTTTCATGCCCTCCAACTGTTCAATACAATAATTCTACTGATGATCGAGGGATTCCATCTCGACGTTAAAACACCTTTTTTCTTCTAGTTTTCTTTCTTAAAAGATTGATTAATCAATTACTACAGTTAAATGCTATGTGTCTAATTAAGTAGTACTTTATAATTAACTTCAATAATTTATATACGAGTAAAATGGAAAAAATGAGCTGAAAAGGGTCAACGTGCTTTAATTCGTCAGCATCCCTCTGATAAAGTTGCAGAAAAGTCTCCCACACAAAAAAAAAAAAAAAAAGGTGTGGAGATAAAATGTTACAATTTTTTCCATTTGAGAGATGGACAAGATGTTACGTTTCTACTTATTAGGTAAAAGATTTTGATAAGACGCATGTTAGCATATATATATGGCACTTTAGGAATAATGCGGAAATTTTTTCTTTTTTTTTTTAAAAAAAAAAACGTTTGGCCTTCTGAGCTTAAGCCGACCAAGATGAGATGAAATTGAGGGTATTTGGATTAAACAAATAAATGAATAAATGAATGGGCAAATCAAGGTCCATTCATGTATGTGGATACTTAGCAAGTTTGAAGTTCTTTTCTACCTCAGAAATATATATATATATATATATATATAAATAATTTTAAGTCTTTCAATTGGAGAATTAACAAACTATTACCTAACAAAGAGAAGAAAAAAACCAAGTACGGATCAACCTTTGAAACTATCGGTTGAGGACAAGATGACAAATATTATTTTGACATATAAAAGTGTTGGGTTCTTCATTTTCTTAGAAATATCATCCTTCTTGATAATTGCCTAATATGAATTGGAAAAAAATTTGTAAGCCCAGAAAAATCTTTTAGAACTCTCAGAAGAGAGATATTATCTGCACTCTTATTTTTTGTTAACCACACTTCGATTATCATTGTGGCAATATAATTTTTTTTTTTTTTTGGCTGACACAATGGATATCCAGAATTCAACGATTATATTTCCGGATCCGACTATTCCCACTGCACTTGTGCCTCCACCCCCAAAAAGACACACGACGATAACAGGGATCAAACCGCCACCACTCGGTGTCAAGACCTGAAGAGGCTTTCCCAGCACCAGCCGAGCCAACCTCGGGGGTGATGTGGCAATATAATATGACCCATAGGAATTTAGATTAATGAAGGAGAGAGAGTCATTGATCATTTGTTGGAATGGCATGAATCCGCTATCCTACGTAAACTAGGTTGCTTTTTGCTACATAGCCATATAAGTGACATATAATTATTATGCCATGGGACCTGCATGACTATTCATGACGCAAGAGTAAATGGGATTTGCAAATATCTCAACTCAACTTTCCTTTTATTTAAAACAAAATAAGAATTTTAGTTATGAGAATTTACCAGCCTAAATAAATGTCTCAGCACAAGACAAGGCTGCTTTCTGAGATAAATTTACATCGACCTATAAATCTTGGCAGTTCTTCCAAAAAAAAAAAAAAAAAAAGCCCTCGAAATCGTGGCCGCGACTCCATCGAATTTTTGTGGTATAAAAAGGAATAACAAAAATCTAGCCCCGTCGTTGCTTCGCTAATCTGGTGACATTTGTGTTTTGTTTTGTGGTATTCTTAAATCACTTTAGCAGGAAGAATTGGGAGGAAGTTGCTTTTGACCAATGATGTAATGCATTCTCGTTCATATTTGTAGTATGGTACGCACCCTTGGAGCCAGCAATATACGGTCCTTCTTAGGTAAATGTCACTGTCCTAAAAGAAACGAACAAAAGGGCAATTTTGTGCCCCTAAAGATTTACATGATGCAAGATTGCAAGCATGCTCCAAAAATTAAAGAAAACTAAAAGACATTCTAGCTATTCCTTGAATCTTTTGTGAGTGTGTTTGGCTTGGAGGTGAGATACAAGAAAAAAAGATTAAAAGAAGAAATATATATATATATATATATATATATTGTATTTAGAGAAACGTTGATGACATCTCTTTTTTTTTTTTTAAATGACAATCTTCTTCATTTTTTTTAAATTCATGTACAAGAATAAAAATGCCTTTACTACTGTTTATCTTCCAATTATATAAAAAGGGGTGATTGTAAATTCAATAAAAGATAGGGGTATTCTTGCTCAATTCAAGTGATAAAAAGATCAAAGGTAAAAAACTATTAGAAATATGAGAATGTCATTAACATTTTCCTAAAAAAATTCTCTCTAATAAATAAGAGGGAAAAATAAATGCCATCTAAGTGAATGAACAATGTGAGAAATTTTAAAACAATTCATAATGATGTAAATTTTAAATCCAACACCTTCTATTTTCATTAAAAAAAGGCTAATTTTTTTTTTTACTGAAAAAGTTTCTACCCAGCCCCATAAATGCTATGAACTCTTTGGTCAATTTTGTTATAAGAGTGTGGGTGGATTTAGCCACACCATTGTAATATGGATTATCTAGGCTATCAAACAGCAAAATGATACAAATCTTTTTTTTTTTTTGGGAATCATGAATTTCATCACAGCCAATCTTCTCACATTTTTTTCCCATCAAATTCAATGCTGTGATGACGGCCTAATCAATAAATTTTCCTCTTTGTTTAAACATCATCAAAAAACAATAGTATTGTTGCTTAATTTTCTTTAACAATAAATTTTATGCACACTAACAGTGTATATATTATCATGATTGAATGAATGCACGACACGTATATGTAAAACGGGGAAAAGAACTCCTACGGTTTTGATGCTTCACAAATTTGTTCCTATCTCGTTCGTTGTCCTTCCATTCCTACGGTTGGCAGTTTTCTGTCTGTCGATTCCATTTCCGTGAACGTCAGTTTCCTCATTAATTATGACTTGCCACAAGAAGAAAGATAAATTACTATCAAGGGAGCTTTTTTTTTTTTTTTTTTTTGTGTGCAAGTATAAGCATTAAAACAAGCTACTTACTGTATATGAGGAGCATATTTTCAAAGCTGACCCTGCCTAATAATACGTTGTAAATGCTGAGTAACTTTCACAGAGGCTTTACCCCTGCCCTGTCATAGAAGTATTACGTCAAATATGGGACTTTTCAAGTGTCTAAAAGTTGTGTTTGCATTAATGATTTTGCTTCTCATATGTGAAGCTAAAATTTGAAAAGCCAATTTGTCGTTTCACCGAACTTGGGGGATGGGATAAAGAAAAGAATATAGTAGTGCCTTTTTAATATGACTCCGAGAGGCATTATTGAGCACGCACTGAAAAAATAAAAAATAAATAAAACATGACACAAAAAAGGGTTAATTGCAGTTTGCACCCCTGAACTATTCAGCAGTTGCACTTTGCAGCTAAAACCAACAACTTTGAACTTGTGATTTTTGGCAATCTACTACAATCAACTAAACTTTGGCAATTAAAGGGCCATTGTCATCTTTTGTACCAAAAATAACTTTTTATCCATATAATAGACACACAAATTTGGCACCAATAATTAGCTAATTAGTAAAGGATTTCAAAAAAAAAAAAAAATCCTGCCTTGCGAATTAGCCACCATAGTCCCACAAAACCCTATTGTAGAATTATCTCATAAAACAATGGTAGCAAAACCCAACTCCCCCGATGGTGTTTCCTGTCGATTAGGTTCCCTCTCCTCCTAGAATTGGTTAGAGTAGATTATAAAAATGTTATCGTTGAGACAAAAAAAAAAAAAATTCAACTCCCCACTTTTTGTCCAGTTGCCTTTAATCCCATAGAAGAAGGAATAATACCACCACCTTTCCCCCCTCCATTCCCTTCATGCTTCTGACTTTTTGTCCTAGGGAAGGGTTTTGCACCTCCCATCCTAGAGACGAGGAGCAGAGTGAGGGTGGTGTGAATTTTTTTATTTTTATTTTGGAGCAAAAAAGTGGATCTTGGAGGAGTTAGAATCAAGATATGTTGTTTAAGGATTGGAATTTAAAGAAAATGGCGTTGATAAAAAAAAAAGGTTTTATTTTTTCTGGAGGGAAAGATGGCCATACTAGTAGATTCAAGAGGTCAAAAGGTTATGGTAATGGTGTGTAAAGGTCCACCTATGTGGGATATTTTGCTATTGATTCTTTTAGTCTATTGATTTTTTGGGATTAATTCGTCGGACAAGTTTTAAGAGGTTTGATGGTGGTAAAGTTCAGAGGTGATGGTAGTGGTGGTGTGGCTGTTTGCGGTGACAAGATTTGGATATGGAATTTTTTTTATCTATTTTTTGTTTTCTTGTCTAATGATTTTCTTGGGTGTTAAATTTGCTTGGTCTGATAATAAGGTCTTTTTTCTTGTCTAGTATATTTTTTGGTATTTAATTGTTTGATATGATAAGGTGGTATGGTGGTAAATTGGTGAAAATGTTATGGTGGTGTGAGAAGAAGTTATGGTGGTAGTGCACTTGTTGTTGATGGTGAAATTTGACATGGGTTATGTTTTGTTTTTGTTTTGGTTGTATATTTGAAGGCTCTCCTAAAGATTTATTTGACTCTGTTAATATGAAAATGAAACGGGTATTTTTGGATGTTTAGTGGGAAATTGAGGGTAAACCAGTACAATCATTCTTTTCTTGATGAGATTTAGCTTGATTTGTTAATAGTGCTATAGATTAAAAGTTGAAGATAATAGATTGCTGAAATCGAAAGTTTAATGTGTAAAGTCCAATAGTTGAATTGTTGAGGGGTGTAAACTGCAATTAACCCAAAAAAGGGAAACTCTTCTCCATGTTATTGAAAAATTACGGAGTTTTTTAATGGGTGTTCAATGAATACCCGTTAACACACATATGTTTTACTCAATCTACCAGGTATATATACATACTAATAATTGTTATTTTTTCTTGCATTTATACGCTTTTTTTCAATTAATCTTATATTTCTAAAAATTTAACATTCGAAAGGGCACTCGTTAAACAAATCTAAAAATTATATAAAAGGTTTACTTTAATAGTTACAATAAGTTAATTACACGTATATTTTGTTATTTTTTATATTTTCAAATCATTTTTTTTGCACATTTCGTTACAAAAAATGTTATACTATTATTCTAAATAATGAAATATCTAACTGCTACAGTAAACATTCCTAATGTTATGGCATCTAACAATTATAGGATAAATCTACTCTTGATTTTCAATGGAACCGTAAAATGTGGTACTTAAAAACAAAAAGAGAGAGAGAGAGAGAAAAGAAAAAGAGCAAAGTGGACATTAGTGGAATTAATGGTCCTGGAGAAGTTGAATAAAATCCAGTTAAGATACCCATTTAGAGTCCATAAATCTTGTCCTCGTCCACCGTCCACGTGGAGCAATCAAATCAAAGAAACCCCAAGGCTTTCGACTTTTAGCCTTCCTACCAAACTGCGATTCGCCCACGTGTCCCTTTTCTGGAACTTCCACAATCCCTTCTTACACGATCCTCTAGGCACCGATGAGACACCCCATTACGTGGCCCCCTCCTTTAGCCCCCTAGTACTTAAGGACACTCCCTTGTTTCTGATTGGTCCTCCCGTGGGGCCCAATCACGGCAAACTTCACGTGGGACCCCTTTATGCATCCTCTTCACGTGGGGCCCATTTGTACCAGCGCCACGTCTCCTCTTCCAACCAATCACCTCTTCTTCTGTTCGTACCATTCCCCTCACACGTGTTGGAGCAGTTCTCACACGCGTCGGACTCTCCTGCTCTTTGCCTTTATATATCCAATCCTCCTTCTCCTTCCTTTATCAGCTCTCACCCTTGTGAAGGGTTTCAACTTTCAACTTTCGTTTTTTTTTTTACCACCCAAAAAAAAAAGAATTTTTGTGAGTAAATGGATGGAAGAGGAGGGTGTTGCATAGCTAGATATGCTGGAAATACGTACGATATGTCGAAGATGGACCGTATAATGCTGAGATATCGGCCGATCGCGCCGAAGCCGGCTACAAACAGCTCGTGTTCGGGGAGCTCTACGGCGGAGAACAGTGGAGCTTACGTGAAAACCGGCCGAGCAAAAAGAAGGTACGTAAGAAATAGTGGTAAGAAGAAGATTGCTAGTTTTAGTAATGGTGGGGTGACAAAGAAGTGTAAGTGCGCAAGGAAGAGAAAATCCCCCTCTCCCGAAGAAAACGAGTCGATGAATGGCGGTAGAAGCACCGTCTCCACTGGATCGGTATCCGGTGGAGACGGTGTTGGGGTTGGAGTTGTCACTCTACCTTTGTTGCCGGAGACTCCTGAGACGAAACAACGGTCTTCCTCTTCGTCCCAGGAGCGTCCGGCAAGAGGGGCTTCTTCTCGCGGCGTTGAGAAAGCAAAAGTCCCTATGTGGTTGAATTTTGAGGGTGGAGGGTCGTCCCAGCGGGATGGGAAGGCGGGTGGGATGGTGGGCCAGCCGGTCAGGGTGGTGGGGACGTGGGTGAGGGTGGAATGCGTAACTGAAACATGGGCTGGGGTTGGGTTGGATGATGTGTACGGTGGAGGACTGGGGTGTACGGACCAGGAGAAGCTGATGAATCTAGATCGGGACACGTGTCCGGGGTTTGTAACGGAGGGCATGAGTAGGGTAGTTTGGGTTAACAGGGCGTACCGGGCGATGGTTGTGGGCCAGGAGGAGGCGGAGTCGTCGTCGGAGGAGGTGCTGGTCTGGCTGGTAATGAAGGAAGGATTTGAGCTGCCACCAAAGAACTGGCCGGCGTTCACGTGCAGGGTGAGGGTGGTCACGTGCGGAAAGGGGAATAGTTCCCTGACTCTTCCGTGTGATGTGTGGAGACTGGGTGGTGGCCATGGCTTTGCATGGAGATTGGATACTAAGGCTGCTCTTTCACTCGGTCGCTGAAAATCAGGCCCGAAAAAAAAAAAACTAATTAAGATGCAGTAATATTTTGAGTTTTTAATGCAGAAAAAGAGAGACGAGGACATGCGAGGATCGATACGAACAGTTGAAATTGTTAATAGTTTTTTGTTCCTTGTTTTGTTTTAGTGAACTATTTTTGGTTTTTTGTGGAACAACATCAAAGCTGGTTGTATCAACTGTTTGGTCCCCGACAAAGAAGTCCAAGAAGATCTTCTTGGCTTGACTCTCTTGTGTTTAATGGGATCTGCTACCACGAACTGATTTTGAACACTCTTCCTGTTTTGTGTGTGTTTTTTATGGTGTGATTTGGTGTGTGTAAAACTTTCCATCAAGAAGAACATAATAAACAAGAAGAATGGCTACTCACTAGTTTTGACACACTATTGCTATTGATCTAGTAGTGATTTTCATCTTGATCTCACTAGCTAAACTTGATTCGTTATTGATACTTAGCTGATTCTTGATGATGATCAATTTTAGATTTTTTTTTTTTTGCTTAATCTGCCTATTTAACTAGTATTAATACTATCACATCATGATGTCTTTTCCCTGGAATATAGGTAGATCTGGTCTGTATTACTATATTGCGTCTCTTTTTGCTGTTCAAATGATGCATCGATGTACTAAATTTCTTTTTTTTTTTTTTCCGGTTCAAGCTAAACAAACAAAGAGAAAAAGAAATGAAAAGAAAGAAGAGGTTTCACAATCGAACCAAGAAACTGCTAATTAGCCAACTGAGCTAGAGGGTGTAGGTAAGAGATTCGAAACCTCTTGTATCTATATTTCGTGTCCGGAATTTCTTAAAATATTTTTAAAAGTGATTTAATTTATTTTGAGTCCAGAATTTCTTAAAATATATTTTTTTTCGGATTCTTTAGTTGGGTTCATCTTCCATCCCCTATTCCTCTATTAAGGATCATTTGTAAAAATGTTTAACTCGAAAAGATAAAATGTTATACTCGAAAAAGAAAAATGAAACTGCTAATTGTCGGTCAATGAAATTGTTTTCTTTTGGGGATCATTATTGATACTGGTCCGGTATATTCCTAATTTTCTCTGCCTCCTTAACCGTATCTGGGCGTGTTTGGATTACAAGATTTAAAAAAAAAAGTTTTTTAAATTTTGTTTTGCTTATATTATATAAATAATTTTTTATTTTACATACATCACATCATAAAAAATATTACAGTAATTATTTCAAATAAATATTTTAAATAACCTCTTATCCAAACAAACCCAGTAGTAGTCTGTTTTTATTAAGTGCAACGCTTTTATGTGAGTCAACTCTTGAACTCTGTGGTTCATATTTTGTCTATGGTAATTTAAAATTGATGAGCCCATGTAGCAACTGCAAATCTTTTTCTCTCTTTTATCGATACAAATAGGAATTGAAACCATATAATAAAAGAATACAAGCTATCAACATGCAAAAGATGGACCAATCAAAATGGAACAACTAGTAAATTCTAAAGAATAGTAAATTATAAGTTACTGTTAAAAGGCTCCCGATAAAAAAATTGACCTTCCACTATGCACTTCTTCAAATACTTTTATAAAAAATTATAAAAGAGATGAAGTGTCATTAACATTTTCGTCACACTTACGAAATGTGTATTAGGAAAATTTAAGCCGTCGTTAGGATTGCAAAATTCTTTCTGTGACA
The DNA here is from genome assembly GCF_003713205.1 of Coffea eugenioides. Classification (NCBI taxonomy): domain Eukaryota; kingdom Viridiplantae; phylum Streptophyta; class Magnoliopsida; order Gentianales; family Rubiaceae; genus Coffea; species Coffea eugenioides. The sequence goes on along the minus strand of NC_040038.1, from coordinate 10,484,762 downwards.
AGGACCATATAATAATATAACATAGGTGGAATGAAATGGACTGTGCCCAGATGGAGGGAAAAAAGGGGTAACGAATTGACTCAAGTGAGGATGGGAAAAGTTAGACCTTAGCCGTTTCGTGCTACAAAAGAAGTTGGAAGGAATGGGCTAGAATCATGCAATGTGTCAGCTTGTACTTGACTTTTACCCTTGCCATGCTCTATGGTAGTCCCTATGAAACTACCATCTTTTCCAATCTCTTACTTCGTCGCATCACAAACATATAGGTTCACTTTTTTTTCCCCCCAATCCAATCTATCACACGGGAGGGGAGGGCATAACTCCTATTTATTTTTCATAAAGATTCGATGTGGAGATAAAAAGAATAAATTATTAAAAAATGTGTTAGTTAGTAGTCTGCTCTGACCTTGAAATGGGGTAACCTTCTCCTCCTATTTCACCTTTTGGGACCCCAAAAAAAAAAGTTTACATTAAAATGAGGATTCAGTTCAGTAGGGTTCCCTCCTCTTAATCTTTTTAGGACCCCCAACAAAAAAAAAAAAACAAAAAACAAGGGATGATGTCAAAAACCTCCCTTGAAGTTTCTGATAATCATGGCCACTTTCCCCAAGGTTTGAAAAATTATAGTTACCTCCCTTGGTGCTATGAAAGAACTGAGATAGCTTTCATAAACTATACAAATTTTAAGTGAAAATGAGTTTAAAAGAGAAAAATGAAAATTATTTTTTTGGTGATACTTCTTTATTCTAAAACTCTAACGTCATATAATCTAGTGCATTATACTTCATTTTCAAATTTTTTGACTGGATTTATCAATTTAAAAGTCGACCAACCGATTGGGGAGGCATTTGTTAAAACAAGTATTTTTAAAAATTAATTAACCAAAAAAATGTCCGAAGTACCAGAAAAGAAAACTTTCAAAACATGACTTAATTTTTCTTGTAAAAATCTAACTTGAAATTTTCATCCAACAAACAATGGTGATAGGTGACTTTTTAGTATTTAATTTGTTTTACATATCAAAGAGGGTTAATATTGAATATTTATTGAATTACTTTTTTATTCTTACATCATCAATTGTTATTGAGACATACCTTTCAGGAGAGGTTTCGTAACTTTTCAAACCTCAAGAGAGGTGGCAGCAATTGTCAAAAACCTTCTAGGAAAGTTTCTGAAATTATCCCAAAGAGAAAAAAAAAAATGTACCATAAATTTGCTGTCATGCTAAAATGAGGATTGGGAACCTCTACAATTGTTACCTGAAAACTTTGATTGAGCAACAATTGATGTGGTCCAATAATGCTTTACTCAAACTGTCACTCCAAAAGAAAAAATGTTCACAAATGTACAATCACTAGCGCACACTTGGAAGACATCAACCATGGGCTAGTGTTTGTGATTGCGCCTGCAATGGCAAAGGCCGGTCCCACCCTTCTACAAGACCAACTACCATTTTACTGGCCCCGTTAGATGCCTGAATGATTGAATGGGCGGAGCCATGATGTGACTGAGGAGGGGGCTGGGCACCAAATGGCCCTCCTCAATTTACTGGGAAATTCATAGTTAGTTGGAGGAAGTAAAAATTTAAAATTCAGGAAAATCTCTTGTTCAGCTGCAAAGATTATCAAACCAAACAAAGAAAGTTTTAAATATTTTTTTTTTCAACGGCATCAAACTTAAGTTGCCAGATCAGAAGTTTGAATGTTTTTAGAGAAAATCACGTTTGAATGTTTATATAGTTAAAGCTGTAAATTAGTCGAATTGGATCAAAATATGACCTAATCTAGTCGAGTCACAATTTTACTAAACTCGAGTTCGACTTCAAATTTGAGCCAAATCAAACTCGAGTTCAAGTTTGAAAAATATAAAATAAATTATTTTATTTTTTAAAAAATAAATAAAATAGTAATATTTTCTTGATAAATAATATACACACACACATATATATATATACAAACAAACGGCTCAAGTTTGAGCTCGACTTGATCAACTCAAACTCGATTCGAGTTTAATGTTAACTGAGATCAAGTCGAGTTTTGACCCAACCGACTCACTCGGGAGCGCTTGCGAGATTCGTTTGCAGCCCTGTTCATAGCAACAATTAAATTCCAGCAACATTCCACTCCATCGTCAATAGCTCTTGCTCCAGCATTGCAGTTTTAAAGGAAACCATCGACATCAAAATTTCAGTTTGATGCTGCCACTTTGTCTTACATACGGATGCATATGAATACATACTATCAACTAGACATGCTATCATTTGGAGTTATGCAATCATTAACCACCACAAAAACTTCTCAATGATCTCTGACTTCACTCGTGCTTGCTTTCCGGTGCCCATTCAAGACGAAACGCTTGTTACTCAAAACTGAAGCATTTATCTATATAAAAATTCTTTCTTCCTTTCATGAAGCTTCAGAATTCCAATTGCAGAACTTTCATCATATGGCAAAGTGACTAAATTGGCGTTTACCCATCTTGAATCCCAGCTATGTACAAGTCTCAAGTACTACAAATACAGACCATTTGATTATTAATAATGAACCTGTTTGGGAAGAAAAAGTGTATGTTATTGCCTGTCAACACCTATCAAGTTAGGTTGTATCAATTGCAGAAAAAGATTAATTGGTGATTTCAGATTTCCTTTGCCTGCCAGGTGTTCTGCATGAAACGTGATATTTCTGGTTCCAGCCAGCCATGTCGAGAGCATTAAACTATGATATCCTCGAATGCGTTAATTAGCTTCTACAATATTAGTTAGGCTTCGATAATGACCATTCACAGAAGTTCTAGCTACAAAAGAAACTAATTCAGTTGTCCACATGGACATATCATTCAACCCCAGTTGTCGGGGTATGTTTGGACAGGAGATACTTAGAAAAATAACTTGAATAACACTTCAGCATTTTTTGTGATATGATGTATTTGAGACAAAAAAAAAGGCCGAGAATGTTAAAAGCTAATTGAAAAATGTGCTTATAATGCAAGCTAAATAGTGTTTGGAGATTAAATCCACACCCAAACAGACTCAAATTTATTATATTCCAGATAATATGAACTCAAAAGTAGCAGCAGAACACTTTCCAATCGAAACATAAGAAACAAGGAAATTTTTAGACAATACATGATATTCCAGGTATTAGGGGAACGAAGGAAGGAACCATTTAGAGCCTGGAAGATCCATCAGGATGATGCATGACAATGTGGCTGTAGGCATTTAGAGTCAGAAAGTCATCCAATGCTGGAGCTGTGCATTGCTGTGTGAATATCCTGCAAGCCTCTTTGTACTTGCCTGTCTTGAATTTATCTTTTCCAACTTCTCTCTCGATCCTAGCCATTTCTTCCTCGACAACCCTCCCAAAGAGGTCCACGGTCACCTTCACACCTATGCCGTCACCATCCAATTCAACTCCATACTTCAACCATTGCCAGTTCTGGACTCTGCTTATCTCAGCGGTTGCAGCATCCTCCATAAGATTGTAAAGAGGGACTGAGCCAGTTCCAGTTAGCCATGCAGCCAAATACTGGATGCCAACTCGGGTATTGAGACGAAGGCCTTCCATGGTTCGAACTCCTCTTGGTATCTGTAAGAGGTCTTCCTCAGTTATGACAGCAGCATCTCCTCGCTTCATAGTTTCAATTTGGTTTGGAGCATTGCCCATGTAGTTGGTAAAAACTTCCATACATGTGGGGATCAGCCCTGGGTGTGCGGCCCAAGTACCATCATGCCCTGCCTTCACCTCTCTCAGTTTGTCCTTCCTTACTAGCTCCAATGCTGCTTCATTTGCCGCTGGGTCATCTCTAATTGGAATTTGAGCTGCCTGTTCAAAATATATGAATTTTATGAGGTAGTATAATGTAACTGTTTCAATTATTAAGACAGAAAAGAAAGGCAGGCTTCTGCTACATATTACAAATTCTAACTTCTATTCCACGTTTCAGAACTCAATAGTCTTAATTTAGAATACGTTCCATAGTTTTTTTTCTTTTAATTCAAATTTGCTTATTGCACCTATTCCAAGAATGCTGTCACTTACCATTCCTCCCATGGCATGCACACTGCGCCTGTGACAGGTCCTGATCAGTAGATCACAGTAACTTTCCATGAAGTGCTGAGCCATTCCTACTAGGACCCTATCTGGCAGCAGTCTATCGGGATGAGCCTGGAAGGTCTTGACATAGCTGAATATATAATCCCATCTTCCACAGTTCAAGCCAACAGAGTGATCTCTCAGTTCATACAGGATTTCATCCATTTGAAAGACAGCAGGAAGTGTCTCAATTAGAACAGTAGCTCTAATGCTTCCTCTTTGAATACCAGCCATTTTCTCTGCCTTCTCAAATACATTGTTCCATATCCTAGCTTCTCTGTTGGCAAATTAACTACTTGTAAGAGTTGGACATACTCGCTGATATTAGATGCATGCTTTACAAATGCATCCTTTAAAAGTTGACAAGTTGATTCAAGATCATGACACTTGCAACAAAAAAACATTAAACCACTAATTTGGCATGGGGTATGAAGCTTTCACAGCCATAACAACGCAAGCTATTAATGTCAACAATTGGAGAACCTCAAAAAAAAAGGACAGAATATGATTATTATGGTGGACAACAAAATATGGTGAAGCAAATATTAATCTTAAAGCTCAAAATATCTGGAGCATTGCATTGCCAGTAATATTGAAGCTATTGGTAGAGCAGTGAAATAAGCATGACCATGGAACTGTCCAAGAAGACGTAAAATCTCAATTTTTTAAGTCCTACTTCTAACATCAATACTCAAATGCTGAAGAAAGCCTAGAGAAAGAAGACACAAGTACCTTGAATGCTCCATCTTTGGGAGATAAAGGAAAGGACCACATCCTTCACCTTGGTTCTGCCTAAATGCAGCATAATTGTGGAAAAAATAGAGGCCGAAGTCAACTAGGCAACCAGTGGCAGGTTCACCATCAATTAATATATGATCCTCGGGTAAATGCCAACCTCTTGGGCGGACAAAAAGCTTAGCAGTATGCTCATTGAGCTTGTAAACTCTATTTCTAGCTTGGTCATGAAAGCTTATAGTTCCATTAACAGCATCTTTCAAGTTCACTTGTCCCCTCATAAGATTCTCCCAACTTGGTGACAATGCATCCTCAAAATCAGCCTGAGGATTTGAAGATAGTTGAATTAATCAAGGATGGATTGATAACTGAGATTGATAAATGCGTAAGTCTGATTTTACAACTATAGTCCAATCAATTCTAATTTGCACACTTTCATTCTTCTAGAATACAGAGACCATATTAACGTGAAAAGATAAGTACTACGGCCAAAAGCTGAGTTTCCAAATTTTGAACAAATAATTTCAGTGTCCATCATTAAGCAATGTCAGAGATATGAAAATCCCAAGTTCGAAATTTCTAAACTTACCATGAAAACCTTGGCCCCAGAGTTGAGTGCATTGATGATCATTTTCCTCTCAACTGGCCCTGTTATCTCAACCCTCCTATCAGCAACAGCTGGGGGCACTGGTGCACAAACCCACTCAGCATCCCTCACAGACTTGGTAGCTGGATCAAATCCTGGCATTGCCCCGTTGTTATACCTCATCTTTGCCTCTTTCCTGCACTCCATGGCATACTTAATATGGTTCCTAAACTCCCTTTGCAAATCAGCAACAAATTGCAAAGCATCCCTGGTAAGAATTCTGGCAAACTCAGGATCATATCTACCCCGAATATCCACACCCTCTGGTACATCATAGCCCATTTCAGTCTTTCTTCCGGCGGAAATAGAGTGGCTGAAAGTCCCAAATCCCAGCATTTTTCTCTCACAGACCTTTCCTCAAACCCCTCGAGTACAATTAGTTTTAAAGAGTGAACAACTGTAGCAGAATTCAAGAAACGGCACGTCACCTTTAAATAATGGTGGTTGACGAATTGGGTTTCGGGGAAGCAAAGGATAGCTACAAGGGGTGTCATCTTTATGGCCAAATACAGGAGAATTCATGGAATTGTGCGCGTCAGCTGATGATAAAGCCATAAAGGATGATTCAGCAGGCAGTGTTCTTGATAAATTCAAGGATATGGGATATAAGTTTTGATGCTTGTGCCTACTTTGGAAGGCGTGCTTTGGCGGATTACTGGGGTCAATCATGGGCAGCAAATTTGGAGCTTTGATGTCATCCATGTCTGCAATACTTATCTGCAAATGCCAAATAGTCTGCAATACTTATCTGCAATAGCTCTCTCTTTATTCTCAGGGAGTATTTTAAGCGTGCCATTACAGTGGCATTCCCCATCATCCTTGACCCGTTTGTTAATTTGTGTAAAAGTTATTAATTGTGGATCTTAGACACTAATCACTTGCATTATGCGACAAACAACATATCTTTTTTTTTTTTTGTTTTTTTATGAAGGACAAACAACATATCTTCAATAACATAGTACTAGACCTCGCAATTATACCCAAAATCCAACAACTCACCTAACTCACCCACTAATTTGAGAGGTTGGATTGGGTAAGTTGGGTAGGTTTATATATCTAACTTTCTTCAAAAAAAAGATTGGGTAAGTTGGGTATTGGGTCAATTTTGGATGGGATAATAAAAACCCACGTACATTTTGGGCGGTTTTGGTATTTGTGTTGTGCACAATTACCCAACTTAAGTTAAAAAATAAATAAACAAATTACAAGGGATGGGATATGGGATACAGAAATATTTCATGGTTCATGAAACAGCATGAGACATGAGCCAAAGCAGGGCCTCCATGTATGGATACTTAACAAAATTATATGAGCTACTTAGCTATAATACTTACTTGCATGCGTCGATGTTTTATTATTTTCCTATATTCAGAGTATTTCACTCCTTTTACTTCCATAATATTTTTCGCCACTTCTTCTTTTGTCATGCAATCAAATATAAGCCCATTTGAATTGTTATTTTTTGAAAATTTTATTAAAAAAAATATTGTAACAATTTAATATATATAAAATAACAAAATAATTAAAAAATGCGTTCAATAAAACATAAAAAAAATTTTGGGAAAAAATAACAATCGGAGAAAATTTGCAGACACCATATCATATGTGTGTCTTTCCCACTTCTTGTTGTACTAGTACACCATTCCCATTCTCAGTTCTGATAGACAGAGCAGAGTTGGACATTAAAGAGATCTTAATTGATCAAGGCAACTACCCTTGCTTTCATAACACGATTCCTTCTTCATTTTACTGCAAAATACACACTACGCTAAATCCATTTCTGACACCACTAACCCACGCCAAAACCCCTATCTCCTCCCATATCATACATGTGTATTTTAGTGTGTTTATATGTGTAAAAGTAAAGTATTTCAAAAGAACTTAAAAAGTGAGTGTGCGTTTATATCTGTGAGTGTTTTAGTGTGTGAAATATGTCTATCTATGCAAAAATGTGTTTGTGTGTGTGAATTTTTTTTTGTATGTGAAAATATATTTGAGAGAGTTTATGTATCAAAATCTATTAATTAATATATTGGGTCATATTTGGGTCATGGATTTGAAGATGACCCAATTCAAAATTAACCAATCTAAAGTTTAGGCGGTTGGGTGTAACCCATTTAATGAAACCCAATATTAATCCGTCCAATTGCCAGGTATACATAGTACACATATTCAACATACCACAAACATTATTTTCTTAAATGAGTGAATTACAAATAACAAGAATATTTGTCTGTTACACGTTTGGTGTATTTTCTATCATTAAAGTAGGTTTATTATAATGAGATTATGTTTTTTTATTGAAAAAATAACAATAATGATACAATGAGATAATAAGTTGTATCAATTGATTTTCATGTTTGTCTATTGCAATGAGATTAAAGTAGGTTTATTACAATGAGATTATGGTTATTTTATTGAAAAAAATAACAAGAATGATACTCAAGGGTTTAGGTAAAACTCGTCCTATTAATATATGCTAAACCAAAAACTGAACAAGTTGATACCCATAAGTTAATATTTAAGCATGTATGACGCACTAATCGTCAAATTTACACACGATAAGCAGACAAATTGGAGAACTACATCAACCAAAATCTTAGAGCTAAGGCACATTTAATTAATATATCTACGATGTCAATTTAACTGGACCTAATAAAAGGATTGAATAGAATGATCAGATACGAGAAATAACAAGTACGAGACTTTGAATTCAACACGTTCCACTTAAAAAAAATTAACTGAACTTATTCAGAGATTAATGTGAAAGCAAAACTTGCATTAAAGATCCTTTTTTTTTTGGTACAAAACAAAAAAGTCCTCTGTGGAAAACCTAATACACAGAAAAATCCTCTGTGGTTTTAAAACGTACAACATGACATCTCATATTTTGAACTAAATTGTAAAGGTGATGGAATCCGTTAAACTTAACCGAAATAACTTATTGGAACCTAAAAAAAAAAATTTTATACCTAATTTTTATATCTCAATTCTCTCTATCTAGAGAATAAAACAAATGATTTTTTTGAGCTGTCTTTGCTTAATTAGATCAAGGCATTTTGATCATTTCTTCCATTTCCGTTAAGTTTAATGAATTCTATCAACTTTACAATTTAGTTCAAAGTATGAGGTGTCGTGTTGTACATTTTAAAACTATAAAAGGCTTTTCTGTATATTATGTTTATCACGGGAGACTTTTTTGTTTTTTACCCTTTTTTTTTTCAAATACTTGCATTAAAGGTCTAACGGCAGTCAAAAGATGTGACGACAGAAATGTCGATGACTGAACTTGCTCTTGCCGGAATAAATGTTGAAATTGTACCCAATATATTTGAACCTAGAAATATTAACAAGAAATGAACAAAAGGGGCTTGTCAAAGCATAAATGCCATTCTTTGAATCAGGGAACAGAAGATTTTGATACACGACTGAAAATTGGCATAGCAGACAGGAAGTAAGTAATACACTGGAACAGTTTTGCCGAGTTTCAACCAAAACAATCGCCGTGTCTGATTACACCAAAGTTCTTCATCAATATAATGATCCAAAGCTAAAGCAGGACCAAATTCTCAGGTACAATAAAGATAAGTCTCCTTCTTAGAGAAAAGTTTCACCCCTGTTAATGTGATCTTGATCAGATGCCCCAACTATGAAAAAAAATTTGGGGGCCGAGTTCTCATCGATGAATTTTCGAGGCATTTGCATCATCTGGTGGTAATGGTGATGGTCTTACCCAGTACAAAGAAGGCGAGCGAGAGCTCGATGAAGAAAATTGTGTTGCAGAGATGCCGATCGATTATCCAACCAAAAATGGTAAACCCACCAGTACTAGACTGCACATATGATACTGCAAAAAAGCATATAGTTGAAAGGAATCAGTGGGAAATACAATTCGGAAGCAAAGGAAGGGTCTTTTAAAACCTCATTGGAGACCCTAAGGTAACAGGGATTTAAGAAGCCAGGGACAAAATTGGACCAACTTATTAGGCTCCATAATAAGAGCCAGATATGGATTTCAAAAGCAATCCTAAAACGAGTCCTTTACATACCTAGCACATCACAGTGGAATCTTAAACTGCATTTTCGCCGATGCTAAGAAACAAAATGTAGTATCCGGGACTGCATAAACTATATATGCAAAATGTAGTAACAAAAAAACATAAACCGTATATTCATAATCCTCAATTGTTCTCAGCTAAGGGGTCTCCAGGACATGCAACTGGCATATGTTAGTGTGGTTCAATAGACATTCTACAATACTCATACTAGCCCATTTTCGCAAAGTGATTAAGATGCTTTGCGATGAAAAATTAGAAATGCATAACATTTTTAGGGTTCCTACAGATTGTAAGGAGGCAAAACTGAAACGGATGTCCCACTGGATCTGCATGAAAGAGGAACATTACTGTGTAGAAATTCCTGTGGAAGACCAGGTTTATTAAACCTCAAAATCACAAGGAAAATAGACTAGAAACTCAAAAATCTTATTCAAAACATAACATCGACATTCATAACAAATAAAAAAAAATGTCAAGGAATGATAATTGACTTTCAATTCGACACCAGCTGTGTTTGGCAGCTCATTAGGCCACATTAAGAATGAGTTTGTGAATGAATGCATTCCCAACATAACAGCCAAGATAAAGAAATTCAAGCATTATAATAATAGTAATGAAAGATGACTAAACCAAACTTAGATGATGTGAAGGAATGCAGCCAACAGAGAACATGGTTCCAGAATGCATATACCAGTTTGACAGCGTTAGTGACAAGTAAACATGATAAATGATACACAAGAGCTTCCAGTTCTTTTACTTATTAACATGAGTAAGCCTATCAACGAGGCTATATATTCAGAAAGCAATATCCAACTCAAGCCGTTCTAGAGTATTAATAGTCTGCTAGGGAACTATGCAGAATAAAATCCTTCACCAAAAAATTAGAAAAATTAAGCATCATTGACATATTTACATACCAAAGGCTTGTCTTTTGTGATATGATGTCATCTGAGTAAGTGGTAGTCGAGGAGGCAAAGACACAAAATCACTGGACTCCAAATCACTTTCTGAATAGTTAACAGACAATACGCCCATGGGATTGGGAACTTCCAAGTTTCCACCATTGGTTGAAATGCCAGATGCACAAGCATCATTAGAACTAAATGTAACCAGCATATGCCATCTACTAGCAACTGCTCCAAGAGCTTGAGCTCTATGTGACATCTTTGCAGCTGCAGTCAGACAAAGCACTATTCCAACAAGCTGAACAATGGATAATACCTACAGTCATAAAAGAGCAACAATTATGAGTCCAAACCATTTCCTAATTCAAGAAAAAGATCAATATAACGGAATGCACAAAAAAAAAGTTGGTCATCAGGAAAATCAAGCAACCATTGCTTTGAGATGTCACCTCAAGAGTTTTGGGATTTCATATGTAGCAAAAGGACATCATCTAGTGATATGTCGTTAACCTTTCCATTTATTTTAGAATATGTAGAAATCATCCACGTAATAAAAGTTGGAAAAAAATGCCTTTGAGCACTCAATTATTATCAAGTTGACAAAGACTATTCCTCAAGTAAACGAGTTTCCATATATATAATCCTCAAATGTGCACACAAACCTAAAAACTGAAACTATGTCCATAGCATAAGATAATCTAGCTACAAAGGCTTACTGCAAAATCACCACCATTGATGAAGTTGATTATTCCTTTGTTTCCCGTTGTCTGCAATAGAGCTACAAATTGACTGGCTGTGACAACCAAGAATTCCATAAGAAGAAAAACACGAAACCTGTGACTTATTTTAGATAAGTTGTATTTAAGACGCACGTGCTCTTCAATGTAAACTGAAAGATCCAGATCCCTTTCTAAAAGTTTTCCATAATTCTCGAAGTGTATCACTTGGAAATTCCCTACCAAATTGAACAGTGATGTCCCCAGCAGAAAGAGTATAGTTGAGTAAGTCCAAGAAACAAGTGAAGCAACCAGAATCACAACAGGCCACCACCAAAGTTTATCACGCAGATATACGGCACGAGTGACCTCACGAGCAGTCTTTAAGACAAAGCAAATGATGACCCATGTGAACACTGAACGGTAAAAGGCCTGGGCAATCACCACCAAAAGTAAAAGTTAGTTCAAAAGTTTGCAGTTCAATTCAGAAGGTCAACCAAAAAATTGCAGTGAACAACGAGATCTAATAAGAAAAGTCCACAAAAGCAGGTTAGCAAACTAGTATCCTGGAAGCAAGAGAATACTTCTTCATACACATAAATTTATGTAGAATTGGCCTAGTACGCACAAGATATCAATGTTTTACTTTCACAAGTTCATAGTTTCTCCTGTTTACAATAAAATTTGTAGATCAGAAGTAAAGCTTTGTATGCATAAGTTATCAAGTTTGGAGGGGGGAAAGATCTTCCCATCCACTTCCTTTTGCTATGTAGGTAGTAAATATCATTTTTTATTTCTTTTATTTCATTCTCTTACTCTGACACTATACCTTAAGCAGAAAATGAACATCAGCTACGAACATGATGGCAGGTGCTGAAGCAAAGTCATGTACGTTAACCCATTTGACTCTCTTTAATTTCTAAAATAGATGTCTGCAATGAATAAAATGCTTCTATTTCCTAAACACAGACCCCTGCGATGAACGATGTCCATTAATTACACTGTTCTGGAAATACAAGCAACATTAAACCCTGAAAAAAAATTACCATCTATACCAACTGGAGTACAGTTTCATTTGACAGTTTTACCAAGTTAAATCAGATAACTGCTTTTCTTAACCATCAACTGCATAGATTTTAACACCACCGGTCAAAATTCTAAATTCTTTTCCAACGAGAGAATTAGTAACAGCCTGCTTCACAACAAGGACATGGTCCATTACTGAATCTTCATAGAAGATGAAGGGCTAAACCAAGTAGGCCACAATCTTTAGCAAAGCTGCAGACAGACCTCTGCTCTCGAGTTTTAAAGGAAAAAAGATAAATATATTCCTGCATTAGTTGGTGCATCAATTTCAACTACAGTGACAACCCCTATTACATGTACTGCTTATAAGTGTGTTTTTGATACTAGCCAAAAGAACTATCTTCATGCGAACTTCAGATGAAGGTAAACTCGATGCAGTATCAAGAAGGGTAATTTACCATCATTAAGACAAATCACCAGATCCATATATTGTTTCCAAACTTAACATTTAATAACTAAGTTTAGTGGGACAAGAAATCTTCAAAAATAGCCGTGTTTGACCATGGATATAACAAAGCCTTCTTTTTTTTTTTTCGCATTGACTGATAATTTCAAGAATGCATTTACTCAACCTAGGACAAAGCAATCTCATAAGTTTCTCAGCAGTCACTTTCATAACAGAAAAACTCAAAGACGTGTTTGTGGGACACCACAAACTTACAATGAGAGTTCTTTTCACCCACATAATTTAAGTCACTTGAGGGTGGAATTTTAGCGATGTTTAAACAGTTTTGGCTAGTTAGACACATGTATCCTAAAGTATTACTAAGTTTTAATCAACCTATGTTTTCTTCATTTCTGCTCGCTTATCAAGAGCTGTTGTCCATATATTTGTAACTGAACTGGATTACACTGTAAAATTGCAAAAGCGGTAAGTATGCCACTCTTATAATTTCCTTTGGAATTTGTAGGTTTCTATGGCCATGAGAACTCTTGGGACTGCTGGTGTACAAATAGCTTGGTAGGCTACATCACATTGTTCTACCCCACAAGCCCACCAGGCCACCACACACCCCGCACAGAGAACGGATAAATTTATCATACTAAATGGAGAAAAAAGGTACTTTATGCGTACCCCGTAGGACCATTTTGCAACTCAAAACTGACATTGGACAGATTGATAGAGAAATAACTTATAAAAAAGTCAAAGGAAGCAAATAAAGGACATTAGCATAATTGCCTCAGGTCTATATGTTCAACAACACAATGATCCACTATAGTCCAGTAATTAAGGGCCTTAATTGCAATCTCTAAAAAAGGGATGGATTTCAAGTCCCCATCCCTCTCTGTGCTTCTTCCACACCTCCTCCTCCCCCAACCCACTACTAGAACAATTAGAAAACAATTAAGTAATACACCCAAAGGAAAGAAATAAAAGATTAACCTATATATCAGGAATATCGGAATTTTGTTAATTCCTTTTTCTTCGAAAAAACTGTCAAAGAAAGTATCACAACAAGAATTACACAAATAATGAGAATTAAAATAAAAACAATTTAGTGCTGCTATATCTAAAACCTCCTCAAATAAGACCTGTTCATAAATTTGGAACCTAATTACTCAGCTAAGACCAACTCTACAACAAAAGCCAAAACCCCCCATAAATATAACCCAAAATTTTTTCCCTAAAAAAGAAAGTACTAATCAGGAAAAATTTAGGAAACGAGATCTATGATGTTTCCATTAAAAAGAAAAGGTAAAGTTAAAGTACAAACACAAAAGAAAAGGGCATGTAGCTCAGTAGTTAAAGTTCCGTCTTCCTCGTCCACTTCCCTATCAACACTTATGCCTTTCTACCCACCAAGCTACGATATAAACTAAAGAATAAATTCTTAAGGAACCCAACAATCTTAGATTAGAAATGAAGAAATAATGGAAAAGAAAAAGAAAAAAGAGTACGAAAGAAGCATACTTTGATTTTTTGGATGCACTGCTGTCTAAATTGGGCCGTGTTTCCATGGCATCGATCAACAAAGAGGAGGTTTCTGACACCATGTTTTCTCAGATTATGGGAAATACAGAGCAGAGAAATGGCAGCCACCACAGCTTGAGAGGTGAAAATTTCAAGCTCAAAAGTTCTGATCTGATAATGCTCACAGTTTGAGCAATAAGCATAGTAAATAGACCAAAGGGGAAGCAAAATAGCAAATATAGCAAAAGCCAGCCATGACAAAATTGAACCAAAAGGAGAGTCTTGGCAGAACCCAAAAACTCTGAGGAAAGTTTCCAGCTTGGCTAAGTGCTTGTCTAGAACTGTATCCTTTAGATCATCTGATGATGATAGTAATGGGTTCTCTGCCATCAATGGGATCTGGATTGAAGTATTGGAATTGGCCAATGGGTTCTCTGCCATTATTGATCAGAAGACTCTTGGGTTTTTACTTTAAAAGAGATGTAAATTCAAGAAAGGAGAGAATTTTTTGGAGTTTTTCTTGGGATGGGTTCTTTCAACCAATTTTTTTTCCAGTTGGGTTTTATTGGGTTGATAGAGAATGACGTTTAGATAGCTTGGCGTAGGAAAAATGGTCCCGATTGGAGACTTTGGAGGGGAAATGTTTGGTGATTTTTGGGTGCGTAGTACCGAGGATTGTAGCAGTTCAAGTACTACTGTATAAGCAAGTTGGAAGGGCAAAATCAACGGGAAGAAAGAAGCAATGGCTAGAAAAGGACTGCTTGACTGTTTGGACTTTTGATTGAAGGCAAGGCTTTAAAGCTGTGGATCCAATCGGACAAAAACTGAAGATGGGGACACGGGAGGAACCAGCGAGGAACTTTGCATTTTCCTCATTTTCATGATACGGTTACGACCTTAGAATCAGGTCTTTTCTGATGGGACCGAGGGAAAAAAAAAGTTTAAAAAAAAAACCTTAAGGAGCTCCTAAACTATCGTTATTGTCAAGTTTTGGTCCCTAATCTAAATTTTATCTTCGATTGGCCCCTAAACAATTAAAAGTGTAAAGATTAAAAACTTCTGGTCATTTTAGACATAAATTGAGTCAAAACTAAAGGGTATTTTTGGTCAATCATATTGGAAGCATTGGGACCAGAATTAAAAACTTGGAGAAGAGGAAACATCAATCAATCTAGCAACGCAAGATAGTTAGATAAAACACACACAACTACTAGTATTAGTCCCGCACAAGTAAATGATGGACAAAACGACCATTCTCACTCCTAAACTAACCACTCTTTTCCTCCTCTTCTGCTGGCAACAACTAGTGCTAAACTACTCAACCTCTATCATCTTCTTCATCCCGCCTAATCCAACTAAGCAAAAAAATATCAAAATGAGAATAGAAAGAGATCTAGTTTTTGCAATACCACATTACAATGAAAGTAATGCATCTTTTGTGTAGAGTGAAGAGATCTAGTTTTTGCAATACCACATTACAATGAAAGTAATGCATCTTTTGTGTAGAGTGAGGTTGGCACCGAAATGACATGTGAACCATGGGTAGATTGATGGAGTAGGAGTACTATTATGAGAGTTGCAGCACTATATAAATGAATTTGATGGATTTATAAAGTTATAAATGAATGTACCATTTGTAATCGAATTGAAATCGTTTGACTTTCCGTTAGATTTCACAGTCAATTGACTTTCCGTTAGGTTTGACTTTACTGTCAACCGTTCGATGTCATCGTGTCATTATCCAGCCATGCAAAGCCTAGGTCATCTACTATTTTCTTCAAAATTTTCTGTTCTTATTCAAACTCCCATACCATTTTCAGCTCGTACAAACTGACCAAACTTAATGCCATGTTTTTTCATAAATTTATGATGGTACCAGGACTTCACTGGTACTACACCTGCCCCAACCACTTGGTTTCATGTTAGCATTACTTTTTGAAGTTAGAATTCAATCGCTTGCCATATACTTTCAGCAGCTATGCTGTCCAAAATGGTGATGGAGACAAATGGAGATAAGGGTCATTGCCAGCGGCCAAAATAGAAAAAATCCCAAGTGCCGAATATTTCTTTTTTTGTCGATACGATAATTTTTATTCTACACCCACTCCTATTCTACATTAAGGAAAAATGATGAATTCAGATGAGTTAATTAAAGATTCGAAGAAAACTGAAGCACTGCCAAACCTCCAGAGCAGGTTCCCCAAGCCCAACTTACATGGGCATGGAGAACTTTTGACAAGAAGGTTTAAGTTGTGTACATATTTTGTGATAATAACTAGGGAGGACGGCGGAATGGATTAATCCTCTAGGGGTATAAAATAGTAGGTTTAATTGGTATAGCCAGAGACTCTTGATTTTTAATGCCTGAGAACTTTGATTACTGCAGCAACTTTCGGCAAAAGAAGCAAAGGAGCCTGTACTAGGATTCTAATTAGCATCTCTCCACCAATTATTTTTCGTATTCCAGCTTTGGAAAAGAAGTTTTTAATTGTCCTGTTTAGAAGATGGGACGAGAGATAGAAAATGGGAAGCAGTGGAGTACATAGAAATTTTCTACTAAGCCAATTAAATATTGGATAAAGAAGATATAAGAAGGTGGGGACAAGGATGATTACCTACCCTAGTATGATTTCCACATAAAAACAGCTCGCTAGGAAAAGATTGAAGACCAAAACAGCGAAAAGGACTTTTGCAAGTTGCGCAGATAAATAGATAAAGGGATAATTTCAAAAACATCTACTGAGATTTCTGATTATTTCATTGGCCTCCTTTCAAGTTTTAAAAATTATACTAATCTCCATTGAGGTTAATTATCTTGTAATATTTAGATCCAATCAACAATTAAATAGTGACATTAGGAGAGAAAAAATAATCTAATTTTATTGTTGCTCCTCATCTACTACATTATTTAATTAATTTAATACTAACCCACACATTAAAAAAAATACTAAAATTTGCTGCTTATCATTAAGGATTAAATCACATATAGTATATCATTTTATACATTTACTTACTATAAGATCCAAATTACTCTTTTTAGCTACATATTCATTATCAAACACGATCAACAACAAATCATCAAAAAAATTTGTAACCAAATATTACGTATAACAAACTTTAACATCATAACTATTTTTGTCAACATATTAAAGTTAGTTGCTAAGATTTTTATGGTATTAAAATTTGCTCTTTGTAATATTTTTGTTATAGATTTTTTTGGTCATTTGTTGTTGATCTTGTTTGACAGTGAGTTTATAACTAAAAAGAGCAATTTGGATCTTACATTATGTTAAATATATATATATATATAATGATATACTATTTTTGATGCCATATGTAATTTAATCCCTGATAATAAATAGCAAATTTTAGTATTTTCTTTAATGTTTAGACTGGTATTAGATTAATTAAACAATTGAGTAAATAACGGGTAATGATGGAATCATATTGTCTTCTCTCTTCTCATATCACTTTTTAATTATTAGTTGGACATATATGTTATAAAATAATACATTTTAAAGGAGGTTAACATAATTTTTAAAATCTGGTGAGAAGCCAGTGAAATAGTCAAAAATCTCCTGTAAGGTTTATGAAATTATCCCATAGATAAATGTAGTGAACGGCTACCAAAAAGTGCATGAATTGGAAAACAACATAAGAAACAAACAACTATTGCCTCATTGCAAAATTTTGGTATAAAATTTGCGAGATGGCCGTATGTGATTATGTCAATAATGGGATGAACAGCCCAACATTCTTGTAAGTACATTAGATCGAGGGTGGTTTGTTGTTTTGGGGGATAGGCTTTCATCTTTCTTATTCAAGTTTTAGAAAGCCAAAATCACCGTGAAGAGTAATTTTACATTCTTATGTTGAGGATAACACGTTGAGGTTAAGCACAATTAAAGACAGATGCCGCCAATTTTAAACAAGTCATCAAACCCATAATCAACATTTCAGCCTAATTTGGGAGCTTAAGAGAGAAAAAGAGAAAAATAAAAAAAAATAAAAAGAAAAAGAAAAGGGAAAAGGGAAAAGAGAAAAAGTAAGGTTGTGAGACAAAAGAAAAGTTTCAAAAGGAAATAGCAGAATATGATTTGTTTCTGTTTTTAGTTTTTTCTTTCTGTTTAAGGTAAATTAGAATTTTCTAGAAGCATTTTTAAATTGACTTTTAGTTTTCACTCCACTTCTCTCCAACATCTTTTTTTTTTATTTTTAAGGAAATGGGAATTTCATTATATGATAAAATGTATTAGGACACCTGAATCTTATCTACCTTTAACAAAATTACATCATCAATAGAGACCGACAAATTATCTTAAAGAATAGGTCTAATATAAGATGGATTTTTTGAATGTTAGACAAATACCGCAATCAAGAAAGACAATGAATGTATTTGGATAGGAGATTATTTAGGATAATCATAACATTTTTTTGACATGATGAAAATAAAATTAAAAATATAAAAAAATGTGCTTATAATGCAAGTAAATAAATTTACGTAGATAATCTGAAATGATGGTTCAGATTACTTGTCATTCCGAGAATAAATTTGGTGGTGATTTGACTTTGACGGCAAGGATAATTTGCATCATATAGTAGATATCCAGTCTAAAATGGTACGAGGACAAAATTTATTATCATCCCGAATAAGTTGATTCCCTGCTTCCCAGTTCCCACATACTATCAAATAAGTTGATTCCTTAAAAGCCAATGGGCTACCAATATCAAAGTTTGGATCCCAAGCAACAAAATATTACTATCAACCTATCCAAAAAGTGCATGGAAACAAACAACTATTGCCTCTGAGCAAAATTTTTGGTATAAAAATTTGCGACATGGCCAACGTCCTTGCAAGTCTGAAGATCGAGGGTGGTTTGTTGTTTAGGGGGTAGGCGTTCATCTTTCTTATCGTCCCAAATAAGTTGATTCCTTGCTTCCCAACAAGAGAAATGCTTCCTGAACCAATCCTTAAAAGCCAGCCAATTGGCTACCAATATGAAAGTTTGGGTCCCCAAGCAACAATATTTTTTTAAGTATTGAACAACCTTCCAAAAATCTTCCATTTTAAGGTTCTTGCTTCATTAAACTCCCATACTATCTGAGACTGATCAGAGTATCTCCCTTACTTTTCTTTTCGTCCAAAGAAGATGTAAGGATAGATTGGTACAACGGCCAAGAAGTAGAGATGGAGTTTGCGTAGTTTTGTTATTTCATAGCCCTCATGCTGACCATCAAGGGGTACCCTAATCTTTACCCCAGCCAATTCTGGTTCACTTGTGAACTCTGTATAAGCTGACCAATATAATTGCTAGGATATCAGTACATAAGATAGGAAGCAAATTAACGTTGCATTGCAGCAGATGCATCAACAAAAATCTACCAGAATCATGGTTCAAAGACTCAGGCCAAGTCGTCACCAAAACAGTGCCTTCCGTTCCGATACTGGGGTGAGATGATTCCGAGATAATGGATCACCGAGAACTTGGCCGAGACGTCTTCGAGACGAATAGAAACGGCCGAGTCGCCCCGAGTTATTTCGAATCAACTCGAATTTTTATTATTTTTGCTAATTTTTTTTTAATTTTTGTTTATCATATGTTTTACAATTTTTAGAATGTTAAATGTTTCAAAAATTTGGATCTCGCCGAGTTGACAACCAATATGCCGAGACTGACCATAATCGTCAACTAAGTTACACAAAGTGATTGAATAATAGTAGTAGTTATGTGAATTGATGCCACTACTCACAGAAAGTAATTGGCTAAACTAACTTTCAAGAAATTGAAACATTTCCGTACTTTATTTGAATAAGTTAAAGTAGACGCTGTCTGATAGATTTCGTTCAATCAACTGGAATCCTGTGAGTGGATCTGATTCTAGTATCATCTTCCTTCTTGTTTATGCCTTGCTTGCCAAGCTAGTTTCAATCCAATCATTGGTGTCCAAAGTTTTCTGCGGCTATGTCGGTAGCATGTCATAGCAAATTCCCCGACTAGCAGCACCCTGATTCATCCCTAATCAGGCCTCCTGCCCCTGCATAATTTACCAGGATTTCCAATAGTAGCGCCATCTACATTTGGTTCTCATCACCAGCCATTTTTTGGTTTTTCCCAGCTGACTGTTAGGTTTCAAGGCCTCCCGTGCTTGTTTAGCTCTCATTAGGAGCATTGCAGCACCAACTTGCAGCTTCTTTGCACTTACACAGAAGATGCTGTGATACCCAGCCATGCATTAAATGCTTCTACGTGCCATGTTTGATGTACTTGCTGCTATTAGTGCAGATATTGAAATGAAAATCATCCTTTTTTATGAAAGAAAAAAATCGTGTTCATAGTTTCATAATTTCGAGCAACTGGGGACCGTTGATGGATTGCTAGCCAATTTTGATGGAATATCATCATTTAAACGGCATGCCCTGTTAGTAGAAAAATCCGTTGGGTTGACAAAAACCTCAGAAAAATATAACTGCCAAACAAAGAGTAACAATAGGCCCAACCCTAAATTATGGTGCTGCTTTTATAACCTAATCATGAATTAAGTGTTAATAATGTAATTACTTACTGCGCATATTGGTCATTTGATGATATCTGTTCGAATTGATTAGCAATCCTTCAATTGTCCTTAATTGGTCGAAATTATGAAAGTACGAGAATAAATGTGTTTTAACTGAAATTTTAAGGATGAAATTGGCCCACACTGCAAACGTTAATTGGGCATAAAAAGTTGTATTTTTCCGTTGTAAGATAATGTGATCTAAAGAGCAATTTATGCCGGCTATATAATACAACAGCATGGTCTAATGCATCGGCAGCCCTATATGCGGCGGGATGCGTTCTTCTTGCCACGGTTGAGGTTTGACATTAAGCGACAAAATCGGATCCGTTTGATAAAACTGAATCTGAATTCTGAAGTCTGAATTCTAAAATCTGAATACTGAAACAATTAATTTGCTGAATTTTAAGCACTGAAAAAAATATATGAATGTCTGAATTTTAATGCTAAACCTATTTATACAATTTGATAAATATTTATAGATGAATGCTTAATAAGTTTAATTTGACAATTTTGCCCTTATATACTTTCATTCAAAAAAAAAATAGAATCTATGATTTAATTAGTTTAAAATTGTTAGGTATGAAAATGACAATATTTATTTTTAAATCAAATTAATATAAAAGATTAAATATATTATATGAGGAGTATGGAGAATATGTGAAAGTCATTAAAAAGGGAGAAAAGAGAAACTAAAAATCGTTAGATAGAGAATATTATGTTGTTTAATTAGATAAGAATTATGAACATAATTAACAAACAAGGGTAGATTTGATAGATAAGATAAAATAGCTGAAGTAATTCTATTGATTCTTATCAGAATTAAGCATTCAATTAGGATTCTTGTGCTGAAAAAAATACACACAGGTTCAGCACTGCTTAACAAGTTCAGCAAATAGATTTTCATTTATCAAACACTCAAAACATCTGAATGTCTGAAAAAATTCAGATTCAGCACTTTTTTATGTTATCAAACAGACCCTAAATCCTCAACCCCCTCTCCCCCCCCCCCT
The DNA here is from genome assembly GCF_003713205.1 of Coffea eugenioides. NCBI lineage: Eukaryota > Viridiplantae > Streptophyta > Magnoliopsida > Gentianales > Rubiaceae > Coffea > Coffea eugenioides. The sequence continues at coordinate 10,463,045 of NC_040038.1, read as the reverse complement.
TCCAAAAGATGTTTATGACTAATTTAGCTAAAATGAAAGTCTAAGCAGGGAATACATTCTACTTAAAAAAATTGAACAAGTTTGGATACACACGTCTGAATTTGAAATTATGTTTTCCAAATATGTCTAGAGCAAGGAGTTTTGGAGGTTGCTAATTTGCCAATTTCGAGATCTAGAAATTTTGCTGACACAATTTATAATTTTACATTCTAGACATATTTTAAGCACACTTGTAGATTTTCTAGATAGATTATTGTAGCAAATTTTAAGGCTACAAGTTATTCCATAAAGGAGCTTCAAATAATAAACATCATATAGGAAAATTTGATCAAAATGATGGGAAATCTCTGTATATGAAGCTTGTGTAACTACTTATATTTGGAGTCAATAAGCTTGAGTATGATAGATAATAATAAAAAAGTTTCTAGAGGATAGGGACATAAGGTAGAAAATTAGAAATATTAGACCAACTTGAAAATTTTGATTAAGCCAACTAAACATTTCAAAAGGAAGATAGGAGGTGGAGACAAGGATAATAACTTACCCTATTATGATTTTGACATAAAATAGCCCATCAGGGAAAGATTGAAGACCAAAACAGTGAAAATGACTTCGACTTTGTACGAATAAAATAGATGAGTGTAGATTTCGTCTGAATTACGTGTTTTTAGACCCATTTTTCATAAATTCTACTGTAACGGTATATACGAAAAAATTATTGCATGAATTAGAAAAGAACAAAAGAAACAAGCAACTAGTGCCTCTGCACAAAATAGGATGAACAGCCCACAATTCTTTATATGTAATCGAGGGTTTTTGGTCTAAGGGAGTAGGCTTTCATTTTACTTGCTCATGTTCCACAAAGACAAAAATCACTGTGAAGAGTAATTTTACATTCTTATATACCAAAGACAATAATATATCTTGAGGCCAAGCACAACTAGCAATCTAAAGCCAATTTTAAACATGTTATCAAAACCATTTTCAGTTATCTAAGATGAACATTTCCTCTATTGTCTGGAAGTAAGAGAGGAAGAAAAAAAGAGAGAGAGGAGAGAACTAGTTCCTTTGCTTTAAATCCAAGGAAGCTGTTAAGGAGAGATATTAGTACAACGGCCAAAGAAACACAGATGGGACCAATCAGACCAACTAGTAAACTCTTGTAAAACCTTAACCTGAAGCATGGATTAAGTGCCTAAACTATGATGCATTCGAAAGTATTTGTTCCATTTCGAGAATGAACAATCTTCATGCATGCAATGTAAGCACATGATCTGTGAATTCTATCTAACAAAGTAATTTTTTTTCCCTTCTTGTGAAGCAGAAGGAGATCCACAAACTCATGCAACAGGTAAAGAATTCAAACAGTTTTTTAAGTGTCACAAAAGACAGTTGAAACCACAAACATTGCGCTTATTATTGTGATTCCAATATCAGAATGAAGAATAACAACGAATCTATGCACATAATTAACAGATTTCTTGACAAATTCCGTCAAAGAAATAACTCGATATTTTTTTTTCGGTCCCGGGGGGGAGGGGGGAGTCCTCTTCTAACTTTCAGCAAGGGAGAGAAACAAAACAAAATAATGGCAGCACAGTCATAGCGGCCATATTCTAAAACAGGGAAGAAGCTCTATCTACCATTGTAGCCTCTCAAAACTAACTTGAGTGTACAGCTATTAACTTTAAGAAACCTATACTTCATTGTACAAACAAGGCCCCTGGACTGCAGATCCACAAGAGCAACAATTTGCCTGGGATCCAGCACGGGTGCACAAAAATTTGAAATAGAAAGAACCAATTTGTACAGGTGAACGCCATTCACATGAAGTAGCTGAGGGACTTCTTTCTTCTGGAACCTCCTTCACCATACAGTTCATTCCACTGTAGAAGCTCATTCATGTTTATGGACTCCGATGAAACACTAGCACAAACCTATAACCAGAGTGGACTTAGAAAATCACTTCACAACACAACCAAGACGTTATTATGTATGTTACAGTTCTAGAGATAATCTCACCCTTTCATGAGCAAACTTGAAGTCTTCCATGTTCAAGGGCCGAATATCACCGCTGCTGCTCAAAGCTGGTGGAGGTTTACCTTCTGCCAATGCAGCAGCATGCTCCTGTGACCAGACCATAACCAATCAATTTCTTTTAAAAGATCAGCAAACATATCTTTACTTCCCAAAATCTAAATGGCCCCAGCATAACTCAATGTATCTAAGAAACAGGATTGAATCCTGGAAACTGATGAATCCTAGCAACATGTACCAGAAATAAGATAATATGATGTCAACCGCTACTGCATCAAGTTTCAACATCAGGAAGAAATTTCTGGTGTGAGCAATTTAAAAGGAACCGCTAAAAGTTCCTAAGCTAAGTCGGCAAGAGGTATCTTGCACAAGCCTGGACAAAATCTCATGTTTATAGCAGCAATAAGATAGAGAAATGCACCAGACCCAGTCAAAAAAGGACAAACCAAAAAGTTGAACTTCTCTAACACCAGAAAAGGACAAACCTTTTTCTCCTTTTCCAAAATCTCTCTAATAGGCCTATGTGCAGCTGCAACACATAGATTCTGCAATACATAGGTTTCAAGTTAAACATATCAGAGCCCTTGTAACCATCACACTGAAGTGCTGATTTTATTACATAAACTGGATAGAAAGAAAAACCTTGAGGTCACTTCCGGAATATCCATCAGTCATATTTGCAACTGCATCCAGATCAACATCAGGAGACAAATCTTCCTTGGCTAATATGACTTTAAGAATCTTTGCTCTGTTAGGAGCATCAGGCAAATTGACCATCAACCTGCAAAAAAAAAAAAAGAAAAAAGGAAAATCATTACTAGGTACACAAAGCATCAGAAACACCACAAGCTCATCAATATCAATAAACTGCAGAAGACATAGATGATTAGTAGTTTACCTGCGCGGAAGCCTTCTTATAACTGCTTCATCCAGGTCAAAAGGCCTGTTTGTAGCAGCAAGAACGAGAACTCGTTCCGTGTCTTTTGTTCGCAGTCCATCCCAGTTGACCATAAATTCATTTTTCATCTTACGCATAGCCTCATGTTCTCCAGGGTTTTCCCTCCTCCCCAGCATGCTGTCAACCTATTCAAGCAATTCAAAATAGAAAAAGATCAGTAAGTTATCAAATTCTTAAAATTTGAAAAAATGCACCGTATAGCTTTTGTTGGAAACCTACTTCGTCGACAAAGACAACACTTGGTGCAATTTTACTAGCTAATGAGAAGACAGCCTTGACATATTTCTCACCCTCACCAAACCACTGCAAAATTAAAGAAGTGGAAACAATTAAAGATATAATATGCACAATGATAAATTGCAGTAGTTGCAAATTACAAGTTGCAGCTTGGACATTGAAAGTGAAAGCATTATCCAACAGTAAAATCATCAAAAATGACAACCATAAAAGTAGAGCATTTTAGTTTTAACCTTCGACGTAATGCTTGACATGGAAATATTGATGAAATTTGCACCAGCTTCAGTTGCAACAGCCTTTGCAAGCATAGTTTTTCCTGTACCAGGTGGCCCAAATAGAAGTATACCCTTGCAGGGCTGCAAATGAAACAATGAAGCAGCAGTTCATGAAATGAAAATGAAAATGTCCCCGAAGGCCCCAAAAAAAAAAAAGAACAGAAGATAGAAACTATTGTATTCACATAATTCACAAATAAAGGGCAAACAGAAGATAGAAACAGTGTTGTATTCTGCAACTTGCAAATAAAGAAAAGCTTGAATCAAACATTGTTATGGTTCATCAATCACAACTTCTACAGAACCAAACTAAGAATTTCTGGGGAGGTTAAATACACTAACAAATAATATGACCTCTCTGTCAGTAATGTGCGGCATGTGACACAGAGAGAGTCAGAGTCAATCACATCTAAAACTAAACTAAACTCCCAAATTCTCATTCAAATAAAAATTACGGCTAATAAAGGGTATGCAAATGAAACCTTGGTCAATTGACCCTTGCAGAATAGTTCAGGCCTTTGTAAAGGAAGCATCACCAACTCCTTCAGTGTATCCTTGACATTTTCTAGTGCTCCAATATCATCAAACGTCACTCCAATATCACTGGGAGGTATAACATCTGCTAGAAGTCTCTTCTCAAATTCATTCTCGGTCACAACATCCTATTATAGGAACAAATTTTAGTTCAAAAATTCCAAATGAATACCTTCTCAAGAGTACACAGCGAGAGCAGTACAGAATATTAGCACATCATGAGATTGTTTTTTCAGGCCTATTCCCTCATGCAAGGAGTTTGAAATAACAATTACCTTGAGTGACTTTTTCAAGCTCTTGGACTCATTCTGGATGGCTTGTAGAATTCCAATCCCATGCTGAATGCTGCTAGATTGGCCAAAACTGGTGTCACCCCATAATACAATGCCCCAAACAACAAATTAGAAAAGGCAAGTCATATTTCTGTCACCTCTCAGTTGAAAAAGCAAGCCTGGATTCTGAATCATTTTGTGTGTTCTGCATCAAATGATGGCTTAATGCCCATCCGACTATCTTCTCCGCACCTTCAGTAACAAGCCAAGATGAAATTTTAACACACATTTAACCTCATAATAAACTGACTCCATTGATAAGTTGATAAACACAAACATGCTTCGACTATTATATGCATAAATACATCTCCTGATAAAAGGGTTAAACAAAATACATACTCTCTATTGTCAGTGTTTGATCCTTGATGCACAGTGTCTCAAGTCCATCACAGTCCAATCCAGTCCGAGTCAAAACCTATACACACAAAAAGACTGTTAACTATAAATCTTATTAAATAGGCAAACAAAATATAATGATTAGAAGGTACAAGGATCAATGTTTGAGTATGTTGGGGGATGTGAGCAGATGGGAAAACTGCCAAAATTTGCCAATGTAGACTACGTCTATGACTGATTTTGGCACCAATCAAATCGCACAAATGTTAATCAGACAGGCAATTAATATTTTGATATGCTGCAAACAATCCATGAGAAAATTTGTTGTTCAATAGCAAATCATGGCCACTTAGCACAATAATATCTGTTTTAGGCAGGTTGACAAGTACACCAAGCACGGAATCTCAAGACACTTTCTATCACATTCTATTCAAGGCTTCAGAGATTTCTGAAAAGAAAAGTAGAAGAAAAAGTATTCAGCATTCAAGCAGCAATTGAAGCATTAAGACATTAAATTATTTATGCGATTCCACTTTCATTGGCCTGAATTGCACTGTATTAGAATCAACTTAAACACGTTTTCTCCATTTCCCTGAAGAAAGGGCAGTATCTGCCCATGCAAACCACAAACATTATTCATTTGGCCACGTTACTCTTCATGGCTTATTTTCTTAATTTCTTATCCATTTATCTGCAACAACTGAATCGGTAATAGTAACTCTTTCGTTTTTTGACTGGAAAAAGTAATAAATTTGAAGATTTCACAAGTTCCAAGGCACCATATCAGCATTTAAATATTCCTAGTTCCTCCCAACCTAATAATTGCAATTTCACCATCCAACTTGTACAAAGATGAAATCTGAGGTTTGCTGGAAATGGATGGATTCAATTACCAGGCTTGGATATTAAGAACCAACAAAACTTAAATAAACAAGGAGATACATAACTCCTTGTCTAGTATAGGTTCCAATGGTTCCAGCTAATCCTTAGTTAGCAGCACCAACAATACCTACTAAACAACTATAACGAATTATATATGTACAGATTAATAAACTATTTACAAATCATGAAACCATTTTATTCATATTGAAAGAGTAAAGGAGATCCATCAAACGCTATTGACCAAACAGAAAAGAAGATTTACAATTCATCAGAGGGATTCATGGCAGAACCAATTATTAGTCCAAAGAATTAGTGGCCAAGATTAACTATGTGTTAAGTTGATAGCTGGTAAAAAATCCACAATCTATAATATATAAGCAGAAAGTGTAAATGTTATCTTTCAGTTATGTACACTTTGATACTAGTGAATGTATAGGCACTGCATTAATGTACACAGACGTATACGCATAGGAACATGGGTTGGTCGTGCAAATTATTTTGAATAATCATTCAGATCCCAAGGATTTGAAGTTATAATTTTTAAAAGATGCAGGAGGTTTCACAACCAAACTTCTGAAAAACTATATCTACAAAATTATATCTTCTGAAAAACTTCTGAGAGAGCAATAGTTCTTTGCTTGAAAAGTAACTGCCAGAGAATCCATGATGGACAATGTGTCATAAGCATCACAACAATGATCCTATATCCGGTTCAAAACAAGATAAATCCAGACAAAGTTGGGTCTCTAGATTTACCAAAACCATGAGTTTTTTTGTTTAACGCTTTAGAATTTAAACAGCTTATCTGCAATAGGAAGTTTCACAAAAATTATGATATGATGAGCCAAGGCAGCAGTTGGTAAATATTTTATATAATCCTGGAAAATTTTCTCACTGTTCGCAAGTTGTTCAAGTTTGCTTTCATTTTGAGGGTTTCAGCATCTCGCTCCAATTGATGCTTCCAACTGGCTTGGAGAGCTTCATCCTACAATGGTTACACACAATCAGATTACACAAATTGAAAAGCAAAAGAATTATCTAAAGTTTTGGCCCAGACCTGAGGCATGTTAATGGTCACTTTGTTGGGGAAAAGTTTTGTCAGAAGCTTCGTTGCCTTGGGAACATCCTTCCCTCTGTCATGTAGCCTTCCAAAGTTATCCTGAGGTTATCAGAATTTTCATTTACATCAGATATAGCACTTATTTAGTAGGAAAAAAAAAAAAGAAAACCTATAATATAAAAGTGCACACAAGCAATTCAGAAATTATATATAAAGCAGCACAAGATGAAAGGAATTATGGAAAGTCCAGTCCCAGGGTTCCAAAATGACGATCAGTTTGCATGCACATGACAACTAGTAGGAACATCGACCAAGGAACACAAATGCATAATACATCAATACTAACAACCAAAGGTGGAGTTTCAACTTTAAACAGAGAAAGGGTTCAGGAAATGCAAAAGACATCTATTGTAAATCAAAGGAGCAAAAATTCCAAAAAGCAGCCTAACAAATAATCATCTCCTAAAAAGCTTCTCTACAGATAATTTAATAGTAGGGTACAATTTGTTTACTAATTACTAGCTAGACGTACATGCGCACGCAAAAAAAAAAAAAAACCTGCTTTCATAAGTGCACAAATTGCACCAATAAATGGTAAAATATATCCAAGTTTCTTTTTGCCATCTTAACTTCATTTTGTACCTCAAGATTTTTTACGTTGCAAAATGGTTCTTCTGCAGATATATGGTGTTCATGCAAACCTAGAATAGGCTTGTTTATGCTACTACAATTAGGATTTTCTATTTTCTTCATCTCTCATTTTACATTGTTCTCTTTTCATTATTCTTTGGCTTGTACTTTTTGTTCTCCATTCTTCTTCAATAGAACAGTATTCCAGAACCAAAGAGTTGGGATGACAACAATAAGCTGGTGCACTCAGGCAACTGACTTTTCTGCTACACATCTTCTCCCCTCGAAGCATATACTAGAAAGCATTATCAAAGACCAACAGGAAAAACCCAAGCCACTTCGTTCATTGGGGCATCACTATTCCTCAACTGAGATGACCCTAAACCACCAGTAAATTTGTTCAAGACACACAAACGTTATCAAAACAGGAACTCTCAAGTTTCAACAACAACCAATCTAGATCTCCATGTTTACCAGTACATTACAAGGCTTTGACACCATAAAATCCCATAAATCCAATATTATTCTTCTTTGAAGTACTGTCACCATAAAAGAGGTACAAAAGCCAACTGAGACCTCACTCTAAACGAGGTAATTATCAAGCAGTGGCTTATGTGACAAATACTTGGTGCTTCTCTAGTAAACTATCTGTCCTTTATATTGCATTACCATGATTTAAGTTTCCCATACCTTTCTGGCAGATGGAATAAATTATTACAAAATTGGCATTCAGAAAATAGGACACTAATGGCTGAAAGTATGCATCAGAGTGAATTCAAAACTTTACAAGGGAGACAGGAATAATAAAACCTCCAATAGAAGCTCTATTTGTAAATCTCAAATCCTTTTAATTTTTAAAAAGTTTAAGTTATTCCACTTTACATGCAAAGGAACAATCAGACCAAAGAAACTACAATTTAAAGCATGAAGCAACTTCAACTAACCCGAGCAACATTTTGAATGAATGATTATAATAAGCCAAAGATACATTCACAAAGCTTCAAATCCGAAAAATGTACATCTTACCGGAAACGCCAAATCAAGTAAAGCAGTTTGATTGCTCCCAAATTTTGTGAAAAGCAGACCTCCAGGATGTGACTGCAGGAGGTATAGAAGGTGAATATACAAAAAGAGAAAAGTTAAGCCCCATTCTCAACTATAAGCTAGTAAAGAAGCATAGACTGTTGACTCATCTAGGCAAGTAAATTAAGTTTCAACTCTGAGACACATGCGCACAAGCCAATAAAATCAGTCATAATAAAGGCTGCCTTTAGGCAATCAAAATCATTTTATTTTGCTGATAGGTAAGTGAGAATACATCGTCAAATGAAACACATGTTTATTGTACAACGAGATCATGCACCCTCGGCATCTAGAAAGATATCCTCTTTCTCACCACTAAACATCACTTAAGTCAACAAAACTGCAATTCTGCAATTGTTTTGAGATCAATTTCTTACTCTGTTTAGATACATATCTTTTTCAACTTTGCGGCAGAAATCATTAAGAACATTTCACACACCTCAAATTTACAAGGCTTACAAGGACTACCTTTACCACAACTTTCCAAGCAAGTAAGAGAGCATTTCCTCTTATAGCATCAACAAGGAAAATGATTCCCAAAGTTGAAAAGAAGCAAAGCAACAACCATGAGTCAAATTAAAACACAATACTACAGACGGAAATTGAATGGATCTACGAAACAATTTGTTTTTGTTCTACAGCCCCACTCCAAATGTCCAAAGGAATCCCAGGAAGCAACTGGAGAAAATGAAAGTTTTAAGAATGGATTTGCTAAAAGCCTAAATAGCAAACATTAACATGTTCTTATTTTTGTTTCATTTCCTCATTTCTAGTTGTTTGGCATGTCCTTCGCTTCCACAATTTAAGGCATAAACTTTTTAAGACAGAAGCGCTTAAATAACCAATAATCAGTTACTTGCACTCCTGTTCCTGATTGTAGGGGATTAATTATTGTTTAACTGTCATGTAATGTGCCTTTTTTATGTTCTCCATGACAGGAAATATCCTTTCTAAACAGAACTAAATTTCTGAACATAATGCCTGAAATGCTAGAAATTAAACTCAAATTTTCTTCTGCTATTTCTACCCTCTATCATTTCTTTGAATTTCTAAGTAATTCAATGCCCAAGAGAGATGTGATTTAAGTTAATATACCTACACATTCAACATTACAAATTATTACAAGAACAACAAAAGAAATAGAAAGGCAGAAAGAGATATGATCTATGGCAAAAGAACGACCATCTGTGTACATAATACACCTTCAAAACCTCTTCTAAAAGTCACTTTCAAGATCCCACACAGCTCACCCATATACTACCTTCTTTGTCTTATCAAAATTAAATTCATTGTAAAAGACTTTAAAAAAGTGAACCCAGCTAGCCCCACATAGTTTTCTCAGGAAAAAACACACAACCTAAGGGAAAAAAAAATCACTCCGGATGTCATGCTTCTTAACGGCATAATGCCTCAACAAGGCACTATGGCACATATAGGCCATTACAGTAACAAGTTGGATAAAAAAATACAGCCCATTGAAAGTCAGTACACGTAGTGACATCAGTACCTTTTCCTTACGATTGTCAGTATGTGTATGTGAACCAATAACAACAACATTGTTCGGAAGCTTCTCAAGCTTGGCTTTGAAAGTCGAGTATGACTCAGAATTCCCCACCATAGACTTCTCAGCATCTTTCATGAACAAAATGAAAGGGGAATTTCGGCTCTCACTAGAGACAGCCTAGCAAAACACAGACAATTTTCAGTGATGAAAAACTGTAAAAAGCGATATTACTAGAATCTGATTCACTTGATATCCATTTAATCCTACCTCAAATAATGTGATAATCAGTAACCTGTCCAGATCTTCTGAACCCGTGGCTTCCAAACGGAGTTCATTGGCTATAAGTAGGGAAAGACAGAGAGAGAGGGTAAGAATATTGTCAAAAACCAAATCTAGCTCGCACATTTTATGGAAATCAGGAGACATTGAAACTTGGGTTCATCTGTTAATGGGTATCAGTTCTAGTTGGACATACCATTGCAAAAGAATCCATGACCCATGTCGCAAAGACCTCCTAAGTCAACACCATCTGTTACAGGTTTATCAAATCTTACGCCAATTTTTGACAAGGGATTATCTTCAAAAGGCAACATAACCTTCCCACGCGTTCCAAAAACGGGGCCCCTAGAAATTAGGCCAAGAATTAATGGTCATATACAGCAAACGAGCAGAGATTGCATGCAGTAGAAACTTTAAAACGACACGACAGAGAAGGAACCAACATTAGCATAAATAAACACTCGTGACAAATCATATGAAAACCAATAGCAACATAATTACGCAATATAGAACTAGAAACAGAGATGCAAGAAATGCTAAGTAAGTTCATGGTTTACAATTTTGAAGCCAACTAGGCACAAAAAGGGAAAGAAAAATAAAAAATATATAATTGTTAGCTGCACTAGTATCCATTAAGTTCTGCAACAAATACAATTTTCATTTGGTTTAAAGAACCCAATTTGTCTCTCTGGTTTACATTTTTATAATTACACAATTCATTTTCAAACAAAAACTCTCTCCGCTGCTTGAAAGACAACAATTAAAATCTTTGGGCACCACATGTCCAGAAAAGTTTGGCCTCACTTTTCAGAACTCTACTAGGCTGCATTTACATGTTAAGATAAACCATACTTTATTGATAGTCTTACGATCTTTCTTTCTGTCATTATTTATTGAATATATTTATATTGTCTAAAGCATCACTTCATATAATATGAGTGACAAAGCATATCTTCTTAACATAGCCAGATTAAAACCCCCAAATACTCCATATTAATCCAGCTTGCTGCAGCATCAGTATAATTAAACTCATCACTCATCACATATCTTGATAGAACTACACATTACTGGATTTGTAACGCCCAGGGCCCAAGACGTGGCCCAACAACCTTTGAACGGAATCCACGGGCTCAAAATGGTTTACCCAGGTTGTTAGATACCCCATGGGCTCAAACTAATATTGAAAGTCATTCCCCTCTATCCCACTGATGTGGGATATCACAGGACTACAGCCTGGAAAAAAATGATTCACCAAGCATGAGATTGAGAAACTATGAATTGAACTGTCAGACTCATCCTAGATTAGACTCCAGTATCAAACTCAAATGATAAAGAGCACTTTTATCACTAGAAATATCAAATAGAAGGCCAGAAGAGGAGAAAGAAAAGGAAAAAATGTGGTGGACAGAGTTCATAGCAAAACAAAGAATTAGGCTTGAACTTGGAAAATTCTAGTGGAGCTTCTTTTGGAGTAAATTGAACACCCAGTTGATGTCTAGCTTCCCTAATTGTCATCTTTGACAGCCAGCTATTTCATTTAGCCACAAAGTCATTACCACAAAAAGGAAAAGAAGATCACTGCTTTATAGAGACAGGCACATGTGAAGAGAAAAGTTCCCTGCAATCACAAAGAGGACCCTAAGCAGCCAAAAAACATAAAAAAATAAAACTTCGTTTAGATAAACAATCATATTGTACATAAGAGGAAAATATCTGGATCTAAACAGCGTTGTTTTTCCAACCAGAGCAACTTCTATAATTACAATCAAGTATATATCTAACAAAGACACCAGTCTAACAGAAAAGACAGAAACCTCAGTGAGCAGAACACCAATTAGTAAGAAACACCACCAATAAAGACAGACAAATCAAGGAATCCACTTAAACTAAATAATGAATCACTGAAACAATGTTTCTCATTTACTAAAAAACAGAAGACAATTTAGAGATGAATTACATGCTAAATTTACCTTGTAGGAGATGAATACAAGCTACCAGAAGTGGAACCAATAAATCTCACTTTATCACCTAGGAATCCAGATTTTCAGTTATGTCAGGTGAAAAATACAGAATAAGTCCTAAATTCACATGGTATTGCATAGCACATTAATATGGAACTAACTTATAAACCATAAACTAATATACCAATTCTAAACGATGGATTCTTAGATGTCCCAGCTAAGGTAGGTGAATTGTCGGTCTCTGACTTCAGTTGGGACTCCAAGCCAAGTGTTGTATCTACTTCACCAGATGAAGCCATGATGCCCTTGGTCAAGTCAGAGGTTCCAGAAAGTTTTTTCACAATATTGCAGATTTTGTCCACATTGTAACCCTCTTTCAGTAGTTCAGCTTCTTTAAAAGACAAACCCTAGAGAACAAAATAGGTTTAATCAATGACACCAAATGCATCTTCTCAGAATGCAGATGATAACAATATGAATGATATCAGGGACTAACTACTATAAAAAACTTTCAGTGTCCTGAAAGTTAAACTGATAATGTAAAAATATTGGAAAAACAAACTGTAGAAATCATTTATGAAAAGATCAAACCCGAAAAAAAAAATCTTATCTAAATAAATGTGTCTTACACCCAAAAACAAGTGGCTATCAAATATAAGCAATTTAGCCCCATAATAACGAGCAAGTGCCTTGGCCAACATCTCCTGGTATATTTCAGATCCTGATAAAGCAAATATAAATATAAGTTCCACGCTGACAAACAAACTTTGACGTGGCAGGAAAAAGAAGAATGTAACAAAAATAATCCGCAGAATATTGTAACAGACCTGCAGGACCAGAAAGTAAGATTCTTGGATTCACAGTTGGAAGCTCAGAGGTGTATTTAATTTGTTCCCTGTGCTTCAGCTGTATATATGTAGCTGCAATGAGCACATTTTTTGTACTCTCACTGCATGTTGAAAAAATTACCATAAACACAAATTAGAGATAAGCCGAAGATAGATGGAAGAATGGAGTCAACAGCAAGTGAAGTTTGTTTTACTTAGTAGCCCATGCACCATACGAAATAGACAGCAAGCAATCGTATATTAACATAAATCAATATCAAACAACAGATTCTAGCTTAGAACCAGGTTAGAAAAACTTAATTTATTTATAAAGTCATTTCTGTCCCTTTACAAAAGCTTTTATGTTTATACTATAGATGCAAGCATGACAAGGATCATAGCAAAACAAACAAAAAATAACCAAAAAAAAAGCGTGACAAGGACAGTAGATGCCCTTACTGCCAACTTTGAATGGTTAAGAAAAATAAAGTAATGACCACTAGCGGATCACTCAGGAACGTGCAGTTCCAGAATTCTTTAAAACTTGTAACGGACAAAAATGAAATCATGCAATTCCCCTCTATATGTTATTCCGTCTAATAATTTGTCCAGCATTCTGCTTAATTTTAAATTCCAAGTAACATTTGTCCCTACATAACAAAGACACTTATGTTAAGCCAGTACTGTTATCTTACCTAAACAGCGTCACCAGTCAGAAGGCCATGTAAGCTAATTTATCACTAGCAAAGGCATTTTCAGAGAAACTGTGTCACCAGTCTAAGCTCACTGAAGCTCAAAACAGGTTACATGTTAAACAAGAATTTTCCTCAGCAGTCATGCATATTATTGTGTACACAGATCAACATCAACATTCCTTCAAATTCTTTTTCCTCTAGTTTCTCCAAGCTTGATTACCAAACCCAATTTAAACATGACATTTGATATTATATTTGCCCAATATAACCACAATTATACATTTTAACTTGTAGAATGGAGACTCAAAGTGCCAAGGCAAGCTATGAAAGGCAGCAGACAGAGGGTGCGGAGTGTTTCAGGGGGATGGAACAAACAACTGATTCACCTATAAATGGTAGAAACCTTCTATATTACTTCTGGGAGCCTTTGAGCATGTAACCATGCTGCCTTCTATTGCCAAGCATAAGATATAGGCCTTCTTAGTAGAAACATCACAGCCCATTAAGGATAATAATATGGATAAGTTACCTTGTGCCTCCTTGGTTAAGAAACCCACATCACGACCACCCTATCATCTAAAAAGCTACCTCTTATCCAACATGTCAAGTGCCCCTACTTAACAATCACATAAGTAATTTCTGAATCTTCCAAGGCTTTATCAACAACAAAAATAAGAATGACTGAATGCAATCCAGCAGAAAGAACTAGAAATTAAGGAAAATTGACAATTCAAGCCTATAGTACGTTGAAGAAATGCAGGCATATGATATGTCAGAATGCCAACCTGAGATAATATGGGAAGTCATCAAATGAAACTTCAACGTCACGGCCATCAATTATACCAGCATGAATATCTTCTCTAAATACTGCACATCGTAAAGACATCCCTGATGTCGATGCTGGCATTGAATCCCTTGTCCACTCTCTATCATCCAATATCTGTTTTCACATTTCCTTGCTCAATTTTGTGTAATAAGCAAATTGGCTCATAGATAAATCAAAAGAAAATTTCCAGGAAGAAGTTTACATTGCCTGCCTCTATGATTGCATTGTTGGCCCCGCTTTCAGTAGCATTATCTCCTCTAACATTGGTAGCTGAATCAACTTCCAGGCCATCAAGCTCATCTTCATTTGCATTTGGAGAAGAAGCTAGGTCATTCCCCAGGTAGGATTTACCACTAGCCTGAGATGTAGTCTTCAAGCGTGAAATATCTTGCCGCAGACTAGAAAGCGAAGCCAATATAGAAGCACCAGCAACAATTGAAGCATCCCCAGCCCGTCTTTCAACATGCAATAGTTTTCCCACATTACTTTGAAGATCTGATGAGGGTGTCTTCCCTACAAGCTCACATGGAAGTTGCTGAAAAATCTATTTAGAGAAACATTAAGGATTTTCCACACTGTCAAAAAATAAATGCAATTTAAGAAGTGGAAATACTAAAAGACAAAACAATGGACTTGATGGAGGCTCTCATCCCAAAA
Source organism: Coffea eugenioides (assembly GCF_003713205.1). Taxonomy (NCBI): domain Eukaryota; kingdom Viridiplantae; phylum Streptophyta; class Magnoliopsida; order Gentianales; family Rubiaceae; genus Coffea; species Coffea eugenioides. The sequence goes on along the minus strand of NC_040038.1, from coordinate 10,447,932 downwards.
GGCAAAAAGGATACATAAGCATGGTTTCCCGTATCACCAAAGACCACTTCATCCCCTGAGCTGAGAACACAACTAGTATTTTTCTTTATTGTCTTTCCATTGACTTGCACAGATCCTTTGCTTCCTCGGCTCTCAAGCAGAGCTACAGAACTCCCTGCACGCTGCTCATCCACAGATAACAAATATCATCTAGTATGTAAAGCAATACAGATTTCGTGCACAGAAATAAAGGAATACGCAAAAAGGATCCTAGTGGAACAAAAAATATGTCCAATTTATAAAAGAACTCATCCTTTGATTAATTGACTCAAAAGCCAGAGTCTTGGGATTCAGCCAAAATTGTCTCATAAAATCATGGGATTGTTAGTCAAAATATGTTAAACCGGCATTAGTTTGTACCAAAAAAAGGCAGTCCAAAATTCAGATTATTTGAGAAGAGAAAGATCATCTACTATTCAATCTAATATTCCTACACAATGCCTTGCAGCTCTGCTAGTTTTGATACCCAAGAAAGAGGGAAATGCTCTTTGTTAGCCTAGGCAAAAGGATAACCAAGCAACATGAATATCATGAAATTAATCTCATACAAACCTCAAGCTTCTATATCTACATTTCACAAAGTCACCCAATCCAGGTAATCTCAAACTAGTCCCTTCTTTAAATAACAGCCACGCATGAACATTCATCTTATCCAACCTGAAATTTTAGCCATGCAATAAATACTCCACTGAAACTAGAAGGTAGTACCTTTGAAAGCCTTATTGTACACCTAACGTTTTGATCCCTGATAAGAAGATTGGCATTCTTGCCTGGTCCGATCAAAAAATGTGTACGATTGACAGAGACAGTAGCGTTCTGCAAAAAAAACCCAAATATGGCAATTGGTCAGTTAAAAGTCCGAACCTTTTTCATATCTATAAATTTCCAGCAAAAGAATAGCAAATGCAGACCATTGAATCTCATTCAAAAATTTTTCTTCTTTTTTGTGCATCCATTTCAAGTTGCATAGAAAGAATCAAACTTGAGCTCAAAACAACAATTAAAAACAAGCACATTTCTAAGCAAAGGAATTGACCTGCTGATATTGTGATAGTAACCTACACCAGGGCGCTGGCATTTCATACCCCTGATGCTGCTTCCATGATGAAAATGAGCTTCTGGTCTTGTCCAAAATAACCGGGGTGGTCCCTATTGTAGCAAGAAAACCGAGAAATTAATCGATTTCTGACGGCAAAACTCAACAGCTTATTCAAGAAATGAACAGGAAATACAGATATAGGTACCTTCAGCAACAGGAGTGGCAAGGGATGCAGCAGGGACAGTAGCAGAAGGGTCAACTCTAGTGGGGTGGCTGACAACCTCAGCGCCGCCACATGCAGTAGCCGGAGGACCACCGCCTGTGAATCCAGGTGGATCAGTAGAGCACAATTCCTTAGAATTCTCCGCAGTTGATTTCTCAGATGCCTTTGCATTGCTACTTTCCCCCTAAAATTCAATCCAAAAAAATCAATCAAAATCAAAACTTTCAAGGACCCCTCAGAAAAATCAGGAAATGACAAGAACCCATTTCTTAAAACACTTCAAAAACTATAGAAATCCATCAAATCAATCCAGTAAACCCCGTAAAGAAAATTCACTCTCCCCCTGTCTATCTTTCTCCTTTATCTCTCTCTTGGGAAAAAAATTCATAAAAAAGGTGGGAGAAATGTTTGGGAGTACCTTGGGACGCTTTGGAGAGGGAGGGTTATTATCAGAGGAAGAAGATGATCTCTTGTTGCTGGTGTTGGACGGGAGGGATCCGCTTCTTCTCGTAGAAACCATGGCTGAGGCTTTGAGTTCTTTCTCTTCTCTGATAGAGCGAGAGCGACAGAGACAGAGACTTGCGGAGACAGAGAGAAAGGAAAAGAAAGAAAAAGATTGCAATAATTAAAAGCCAAAAAAATTATGAAACAAATGTAAACAAATGCAGAGCAGAAAAATATATTTTATAGTATTAGATTTTGGCGAAAGGTTTTCTGTTTTCTACTTTTGTTCTTTAGCTTTTTGGTTGGTGTGGGGATTTACTGGCTGTGGGTGTTGGGGGGTTTTTATATTGGGAAGATGAGTCAAGTGATGTTTCTGGGCATTGGATATACAATTACATACATGGTCAGGAGCTGAATAGCTAGCTACTAGTTTTGGTTCCTTTGTCCCTGAACTTTGCTGTACTCCAATAACAATTTTTAGTAATGGATGGCTAAATTATGCTGTAGTCAACTCCTAACATTCTTTTGCTGCTGATGATGAAGAATTTAATAGCAGGACAATGAGCTAAAATCAATATTATTTTCCTCATATAAATTTAGTGTCATATTTTGGTTATGGATAGTAATGATGCTTTTAGGTGCATGAGTTAAAGGTAAATGTTATATTTTGTTGTACAGATTTATTTTCATATTTTGGGCGTGACTATGCTTTTGGGTGTGGATTTTCACAATTAGGTGCATGTTAACTAAATTAAACTTTAATTGAATTACATTCTTTTCATTATAAATTTATCGACATGGGAATAATTTAAACTTAATAATATTTCCTTGTACAGGTGTATTTTCATATCTTGCATATGGAGTGATGCTTTTACAGATGGACTCACACGATGAAATGATACTTTTACAGATGGACTCACACGATGAAGCGGTCGTAATCTAAGTTAGTTATTTGTTGCCAAATTAAGCTCTAATTCATATATATTCTTTTCTTTGAGCATTTAACGACATTAAAATGAGTTAATTTTAATATTACTTTCCTTATGCAAATATATTTTCATGTTTTTGCTTTTATTTTGTTACTCTTGTTTGTGTTGTGAGACTTCAGGATGAGTTAAAGTGTGTCAAATAATCTCCTATACTAAAATTACTATTCCTACATTTGGTTTTTCTTTATATTACTCTTGTTTGAATTTTAAATGTTGATACAAGTTAAAAGTTAATTTTCTTATCCAAATTTATCATCTAATTTTTATTTTGTTTCTTTTGTTGTTTTCTCTCGTGTAAAAAGTAATATAGTGCACTGGTGCTTGCAATTTTGCCAAAACATGAGAAGAAGAAAATGTGCATTTTTTTAATACCTTTGAAAATTTTTGTGAAATAAGCAATAAGACGAGACTTTTTCTCCTTGAGTATTTTCTCTATTCAATAGGAGACTATGGTAAGTATCTTCACAGTGAATAATGGAGTATTAAACAACTTCAATAGATGCATGTAATGCGCATGTCACTTTGAAATTTAAAATAAAATTGGTGTGTGGTGTTTTCTCTTTTTTTTTTCTTATTTATCTTGTTTCAAAGCACAAACACTTTTTATATTCATTTATCGTATTTTTGTTTTTAAAAATCAAAAGGCATTAAGCAAATATGTCAAACTTGTAATTTTGCATTTTGTTATTAGTAGGGTTAAATATGAAAAACCGCTTTGTGGTTTTACCGAAAATTAACCAGACACCTTATGATTTTGAAATGTCCATATAACACTCTTATATTTTAAACTAACTTGAAATTTCACATGTAGCCTTATGATTTTGAAATGTCCATATAACACTCTTATATTTTAAACTAACTTGAAATTTCACATGTAGCCTGTATGTGACATGCAAGTGATGTATTATCATTATTATTTAATTTTTTTTCCTTTATATTATTTTTCCTTTTATTTTTGATACTCAAATTCCTTTGACCTAACTATCACCGATGTTTTTACAAAATTTTAAAATTTTTAAAAATTATTCAGCCTCCGTCTTCTTCTTTCCTCTTTTTTTTTTTTTTTTTGTCAACACAGGGGTGTCCGGGTCAAGACTCGAAGGCGGCTCGACTAATTCCATGCGCCTGGAGTACAGCACCACCCCAACCGCACCCAGGCGTTAAGTGAGGTTCGACCCCACGACCTGCGAGTGCCGGAAGCAGCCACAGACCGCGTGATCTAGCCCCGAGTGATCTTCTTCCCTCCCCACCCTCAACCTTTTACTACTACGCCCCACCACCCTCTTCTCCTCTCTCCCTCCTTTCCTACCTCTCACTCTCTTTTCCCCCTCCGCCTCCACCTCCGAACAAGTTGAAATAATGGCATCATATGTATATGCACTCCTAAAATTGAACAATGACAACTAACATTTATTGCTCAATGCAACAAAACTTTTCACAAAACTAATCCTTAAAGTTACAATTATAATTCACCATCGTTCAACCAAGAAAAGGGAAAATCATAATTTACTATCTAATTTCCCAAGAGGCTTGTGGTTTTCAAGATACTCAATGAAGCTGTTGATAATATACCTACACCGTTCATGTATCTACTAAGCATATCTTTATCTCCAAACACACACTCAGCTCCTTTGCCTTATTCCTGAAAATCTAATCATCTTTTCAAACCATTACTGTATTAACTAACTCGGTCACCGAGTCTCTAGTGAAAGAACCATCGTTTTCATCTCTAGGAATTTCTACAGCTACATTTGAATCGACTAGAATCCTTACATTCAAATCTTGATCAACGACTATTGGCAACATCATTAATGCACGCTCAAACCAAAATCCCTCAATTATAGAACTCCAACCACAATGTGTCAAGAAAACACCCATCGAATCATGTCTCAGTATCTTGGGCAAGGAAGCCCAAGTTTCCTATTTCCTTGGCCTTTAACTCTCTCCAAAAACTCATTTGGTAGCGATTAGATCTCCTCTTCAGCAACCAGATCTGATCGTCAGGGAAGAGAGGAATAAAGGGAGAGGGGCAGAAAAGGGGAGAGAGGAAGGGAGGAAGAGGGGGAAAGGAGAAGGGAAAAGAGAAAGAGGAGGAGGGAGGGAGAGAGGGTGGTGATGGGTGGTAGTAGCAAGTGACAGGAGGAAGATGGAGATAGCGGTGTAGCGGTAGTTGTGTGATAATAGAGGATGAAAGAAAGAGAAGGAAAAATAGAAAAGAAAAAGAAAAAAGAAAATCTATATTTAAATTTACTGGAAAAGATAGGAAAAAATTATCTTTTAAAAAATTTTAAATTCTTTCAATTAATTTAGTTTCATTTCCCTACATTTAAACTCAACAAAACAACTGCTAGACCCTTTCCTTTTCTCCTCAAAAACCATACAAACAACAAAAATCAAATCTTTTCAATTTCTCTCCTTTTCTTTCCCCCTATTCACTCAATCCAAACGATACTTTAATATAAGTGAGAGAACTCGAATTCGAAATCTATTATTTACACACTCTCCCTCCAACCACCCAACCCATCATTTCCCTCATTTTATTACCACTCCTTATTGCTTCTTTCTTCCACAACCGAAGTTATCTCTTCCACGAATGAAGTTAATTCTAGCCTCAAACTATTGGCTTTGAAATCTATTTTGCATAATATGGCAATGCTCTATAAAGAAATACCACTTCTAGATTTACTTCACTATTAGGTTTAAATTCTCGTAGCACACGTAAAAAGCTTGCATGATGCAAATATGTATTTTTTCCATGCAATAATTGGTATATAATTCATTAATGCATACATAAACAATGCTTGTCAAACAAGTTAATTACTCCTTATTTTTGGCTTATCTTTCCTTTACTCCCCGTCTATCCGAACACTAAATTAATTAAATATCATATTAGGCTTATATACATACTGTCATATTGATATTGCATCATATAAAAAAAAAAAGTTTTAAAATGTATTCATTCCAAAAGTATTAAACTCTGTTTGAATAAAACTTATTTGAAAAACTTTTATTTTTTGTCTCAGATATTAAAAGCATTTTTTTGTGATACGATGTATAAACAATACTCTCATTAATATTGATACATAAATAGTACTTAACGAAGGGGTCAAATACTCCTCAACTTTTTTTCCATTTTCTTTTGCCCCCAATAACTCGAGAACTAAGTAAGTAGACATTGGCTCCGTTTGGTAAGTGAGTTTTTTGGGTATTTGTCTAAAACTTTACTGTAATTTATTGTAGATGTTTTTAAAAAAATTTTTGAAGTGTGTTTTTTTTTTATATTTTGAAGTGTATAGTTTAAAAACTTTAAAAATTTTTTTGAAGATGACTAAAGTTTTTAAAAAACTTGTAACAGGCAAACTTGGCAAAAAACTTATTTTCCAAACAAGGCCATTATTTTACGAGGGTCAACATGCCGGTATATTGCATCATTTTGAAAACAACCAAAAAAAGCTTTGAAATGTAATAATTAAAAGTATTAATCTCCACTTGGCTTGAAGATTATAATATATATATATATATATATATATAATTGAGTTGGAAAATATTAAAAGGTGGTATCCAGTGAATAATATATAAAAATTCTTGCAAATATCAAATGATTTCCAAAGGACGAGGGAAGTCCAAACGTGTAATTCATCAAAACGGCAATAGTATAAAAAATCTTGGACATTTTTTCTGCTACCCCTTTCTTCTCCGTTGGCGTGCCGGCGTACCGGCGGGAACCTCACATTGAACTTCAGAACCGAAGTCGCGAAACAATAAGAGATGCCGAAGAGAACAACCCACACCTACTCGAGCGAAGACGCCGCCCCCGACGGGCCCGATTCTGACCTGTTCGTTTACTATTGCAAGCACTGCAGCTCTCATGTCCTCATTACAGGTTTCGCCAACCGCCGTTTCTTATATACCCCGTCAATTTTGAATTTGATTGCTCAGTCAATTTTCCCTCAAAAAATACAGTAATAAAATACAAAATCCAGCCCAGAATGAATCGACGTTTATTTTTCTGTTTTTGGTTTGTATCTCCAATATAACGTGTGTCGAGCCTAAAGAATGTGTATAGATACTCAATTGCAGAAGATACCAAAAAGGAAGACTGACAAAGCATATGTGTTGGACAAGAAGAAGTATCTTGCTAGGCTGAACATACAAGAGGCTGGAAAAGTTCTCTTAAAACGGTAAAAGCTTGTATCCTAGAGTTTCTGTTCTTGAGTATCTTTCACCAATTTATCTGAATAAGCGCAAGGGATAACGTGGAACTTGGAGTTTTAGTTGGAATTTGAGTGGCGTCGAGGTCTTTTGAACTCTCTTCTGCTGTTAAATAAGCTGGATAGATTGATTTTGGTCGTTTCTTTGATTTTCTGAATGCCTTTAAAATGTTTCGATGGACTGCCACTATAACCTCTTGCCTTTTATCATCTCAATTGACTGTAAATATGTCGTGAATAGTTAAAATGTAAAGCTGACCCTATCAGACACTTTCAATTTGATCGAATTGTTAATAAGCTCCTGTGTCATAGAGGATTATGCTAACTGTGTGAGTATGGAATGCTTGCCTGGTGCTTTTGAATTGTATAACCAGCATCCCTCTGTCTGCCATTTGCTTTTGAAGATGTTATTTTGGTTTGTGATATGAAGTTATCATTTAGTGCAAGAACATGCACCAAAGTCTCCACTTTGACAAGTTATCCTAGGAGAGCACACCCAGTTCATAAATTCTGAAAATTGTGCATAAATTTACTGCTATAAATGTTTTGGGTTGTTTCAAGTGCTAGAATTAAGAACTTAGTTCTTCTGCTGGATGAACATTGCTGTGTGGCTTTTTCCAACTAACTTTTCCATTTATAAAATTGTTTTCAGCGGAGAGGGGAAATTGGAGAAGCAGTATCGCATGAATTGTGTTACTTGTGGGCTCTTTGTTTGCTATCGAGCAGAAGAAGATCTTGAATCTGCCTCTTTCATTTATGTCATTGACGGGGCACTCAGTTCAATAGCTGCTGAGACAAATCCACAGGTATGTGCTTAGGAAATTCTCATGGTACATTCTGTTTCTTGTTTTTAATTCACATTGAAGACCCTAGGAATTCCTCTTTTGGTGGATTGGATTTTCTGAAATTGAGCAAGTTAGAATTCTCCAGTCTTGATATTGGTTATTTTACCACTTCTGGTGATTGACACTCTGCGCAATGTTGTTGAACTGTTGTGTAGAGGCAATCTATATCTGAAACTGTATATTCTAAGCTATCAATTTCATTGTTTGCGAGCACTTAGGATGCTCCTGTGCCACCATGCATATCACAGTTAGAGGGAGGCCTTGTTCAAGTAGCCATCGAAGTAGAAGATCGTGCACAGCGCTCTGCAATCACAAGTAAATTTATGAATTTATTAGATTATTACGTTCTATCTTTGACATACCTGAGGTTGTTGGCAAAGTTCTGATGCTCTGAAATCTCCAAGTCAGGAATCCTTGGTTGCACAAAAGCATGAATAGAATATTTAGAGCATATGGAACAGATGCTAACTAGGCTTTTTCCATTGTCATGCTGCTGGTTACTCGACTAATTTTTCTTTTTCGGCTAAAATGGTCATCTAATTATTCCAACTTAGACTTGTTGTCCATTCGCTCACTTATTAATATCAGTTTTGGCGCTTTGATTAAGTTAAAAGTTTTAAGGTCCTTACAAAGAAAAATATTGAAAGAAGTGAAATCTAGGTTTTTGGCCTTTCATCTCCATAGGTCCACTTCCACGCTCCCTTCCTTCCTTTGTTGCCCCATTGCCACTTCCAAATCTTCAATTCCCTGCTCTGGCTGCCGTCCCTCCATACCCCCTAGCACAATTTGCAACAAAAGTCCCCCTTCAACCTTGTTTCTTTCTCTTTTGCATTCTCAAATACCGTGACGGCACTTTATATTCACCAAATTTTCCGTTGCTCTTTAAACGAAAAAAAACAGCAAAAGTCTGGTTCTTTTTGTTTGTGAGAGTGAAAAAGGCCATTTTAGATTTGAATTGGTGGTGAAATTGGCTGATAGGCTTCAGGTTAATATTGTCAGAACAGAGAAGGGTAATGAGGAATTAAAAGTTTGAGAGGGCACAGCTGATCCATCGAGGTTTGGGAAATTTTGGAGGAAACAGGGCATTTTAGAAGCTGGCTAAAGGATGCTTCTAGTTTTGTTTTGGTTCTTTTATTTTCATTGCAACGGAGATTCTATTGTGAAAATCGGGAAAGCTGTAGGAGTAGATATAACTTTTCGAAAGGGGGAAAAGAAAAAGAAGTGAAAAGGGAAGAGGGCTAATGTTTGTTGGAGCTTCGTTATTTGGAGAAATGCAGTCCTTCGGTTACCTGGTTCAATCCACAACTCCTACAAAGCAGAAGTCCATTCTGCGAGCCCTGTGTATACAGCCTCTAAATCTTGGTTAATTAACTCAAATTAGATCGGTTAGCTTTACTTTTTTATACCTTCCACAGAACTCTGGTGTGCATATTTGTTTTACATGACTTGTTTGATGATTATTTCTTGTGTTCTTCACCATAACAGAAGGAAAGGAAAGAAAAAAGAAATTTTTTCTCGTTTGAATTTTCAACAATGTGGATGAATATGCTTTTAACTGAAAACATGAGAGTTGATAATGTCGATAAGTGATTTAAGGTCCTTAGCCTTATACAGATTAGCTATATAGTTCCTAGGCTATGCAGTCCTACAAAGAGGATAAGGGAAGAAAAAAGTAGAATCCTGGTGTCACAGGTTGATGTGGTACGACTTTGCAACTTTCTCACGTTTTCCTAGGTACCCTCTCATTTGATTTAGAGCATAAAAGGAATCAAATTAATAATTACTTCTGCCAAAAAGGTTCTTTTCCTTTCTTGTGATTTGATGCGGATTCGATATCATTTTTGTCATTTTAATCCCTTTCGTGCATTTACTTCTATTGATAAGGAAGACCATAAGTTTGTGTTATTTGAAATTTATGAGGGTTATCAAGTCCTTCAAAACTTATTGTGATCAATATGTCCTTCTCTTAAATACTTTTAAATAAAAATCAAAGTTCACTGTTCTTATTTTGTGCTCGTTACCGATCAAAGATCACAGAGTTGGTTTTCAAGATGTTTAATGAGATGGCATGAATTTTGTGCTGCACCATCCAATGCTGAACCCAGGAAGTGCCCAATCAATAATCAGTTTCCAGGATGGAGAACTTTTCTTTTGTTTTTACCTTAAATTGTATATAGCATTTGTATCTTTATAAGAACCCAAATGATGTTAGATACTGCATTTTGATTTCACTAATAATAGTGAGCCTAATATGATTGTAGGAGTAAATGCTGATGATGTTCGGGTGACTGTAGCTGCAGCTGCAGCAAGAGGAGAGGCAAACAATGAGCTTCTAGAACACATGGGAAAGGTGCTTTTGAATTTTGCTGCCAGAAGTTTGATTTACTACTTCACTTTCTAGGCTGAGCCATTAACATTTGTTCTGTGGCAGGTGTTGGGATTAAAATTGAGCCAGATGACTCTTCAAAGGGGTTGGAATAGCAAATCAAAGCTTCTTGTGGTGAGTTGACATTCAGATTCCTGATGTGTCCATATATACATTTGTGCACGTCACACACACACATCTATGCGTACATACATATGTATAAATGGGGTTTTCAGAATTATTCGAGCTCAAATATTCTGTTATTTTATCCACTATGTTTTGCTGATAATTCAAGTAAAGTGTCTGATCTTTGAACTTTCTTCTGCATTATGCTCCTCCTGCAGAATTAGTTGACCAAATTGTTGAAGATTAGTTCATGTTCTTGAGCCATATTCCAGTCAAGATATTTTAGAAACTAAATCTCTAGGAACAAGGCCTGTCTTTCATTGGACAAGGGACCCCTTCATGCTTTCTTCAAAACACTGCAAAAAAACAAAATCTATTTTCTATTATTGCCTATAGATTTCTCAGCTGTTAGCTTTTAGTTTCAAGCAATGTGTCTGCAGACAGATTAGATGTTGTACTATTCAGACCTGCTAAAACTATCTTTAGAACTTAATGACTTTAGCCAAAGATTATGTTTGGCTTTATGTAGCAGTAAAGAGCTGGGTGCTGTGTGTAGAATTTTGTCCTATTTGAAAATTTCTTTTCTGTTCTCTTTTTCCCTTAGGAATTCACCATTCTAGAATGATCCTAGATCAGCACAGCCAAAATCACATTTTTACCACCGTTTGGCCACCATTGAAACCCTGGTAAATATGCATGCTTACCAAAATATGGTACCATTATCAACTTCTTGAAGAAGAGAAAAGTGAATTGCATCTTCTCCATTACATCATATTAAAAGAAGTATCCCGCCCCATACCACCAATGTGCAATTATTTAAAAAGGCTTTTGACACAAGAAGAAGCTGTTTCGCCAGCAGGCACTGTCCTCATTCAGTTTAATCAACATTAATGTCCAAGGGCTCCCTAAGTACCCCACATGCACTATTCCAGTAATTGAGAGACATGAGAATTTGTCGTGCCATACATCATTCATTTCCTGTAAGGCATGAACAGTCGTATACAGATCAAGTGTTGTACTTGGATCTTTTGAACAAGGTTGTTCATCAATGGCTTATGAAAGTGTGATTGTCTTGACTTTATTGATCTGGTGGAAACTGTTTCCCTAGGTAAAGTTTGCTTGTCGTTTAATTGGATTAAAGTACTGAGTTATGGTTCTTGAAACAGGTGGAGGATTTGACTGCTAGACAGGTATATGAGAAACTCCTGGAAGCTGCACAACCATGATGCTTGTTGGGGGAGGCATTTCACCCTTAAGTTGTAACTTTCTGTTTATTGTCTTCTCTCCCGTGTAACATGTTTCTTTAATTCTATCTTTCTGGATGTCATTTGGTATTCTTGTAATTCATTTCAGAAGTACCTAATTCATGTCATTCAGCTGTTGGGTTTGGACTTGTATTAGTTGAACTTGCACATTTACTGGGTGCACTGCTTTTACAGATCTGTTTGTGTTTGTAGATGCAATGTCTTCATGATTTCCAAGATGGATATATGCTGAAATGGAAATTTTAGTATGGGCTGATAGCTTTGTAGCTTCCTAACGAACTAGTTATTCATAGGAATTCGTTGTTCACCCGTGCATTTGCATGGGCACTTTTTATGCTCTAAAGTTTTTATTTTTTTTAACGAAAATTGGTATAAAATAACTAAAAATGCTATTTTATAAAATTTTATATACTAAGCATAAAACAAACATTTAAATTAAATCGATTAAAAATAGTTAATTCTTAACAACTTAATAATTTGTTTCAATCAAATCTTATCTCATGATTTAATTATGTTTAGTAATGGTGGTATGTCAATACACGAATGAACGAGATATAGCAGGAAGTAAATGCACTTAATGTTTTGATTCTTTTACACCTAAAAAGAATGTTGAAAAGCAAACTAATCGATAATTAACTTATTATTTGACCAAATCATTAAAAGCTAATGCAAAAAAGTAATTTGAGAAAACTTTTGCAATGCTGTGTTTACATGGATATCGTTTTAACCTAAATTGAATTCCAATGGAAAGAGAGCATAAAAATCAATAGAATTTTTTTTTTTAAAAAAATGACCATATTCTACAATTTAAGTGGATTTGTATGAGTAATATGCTAAAATTGATAAATATAAATTCATTGGAAAATGATCATTGTCAAAACTTTAGAATTACAAATAAATAATCAAGTCCAATAATAGAAATATATTCAACATAATTCAAGAAAATTTTAAAAAGATAATGTTGATTTATTAAAAAAAGAAAAGCATAATCAATGTGAACGTATATAAAATAGCGAATTAATAGTTTTAAACTTATTATAAATAAGGAAGTATTAGAATGATAGAAAAAAATGAAAGTTCATCCAAATTTTAGTAATGATAATAAATGATCAATTCAGTAATAGGAATAGAGAACGTGATTGTAAAGAATTAAAAAACAAAATAAAATAGGGCATAAATTATATAAATGTATATAAAGTATGTAATTGGTTGATTGTTTGACATTTACTATAAATAAGAAAGTAATAAAGAACTATAATTAATCATTAGCAAAAAAAGAATAAAATCCACCAAGAAACATAAGCAAAAAATCAGAATACCCAACTTTTTTTTTTGGCATAGCCCACTTGGTGATTTACCATGGGGAAAAACTATCTATGTGAGCATTAATATAGTATATTTTATCCAAATTTTAGTAATAATAATAATAAATAATCAAGCCAATAGCAGGAATAGAAAATGTGATTGAAGAGGATTAAAAGAAAAGACAAGAGTTGATTGACCAAAAAATAAAGAAGATACAATTAATACAAACTTGTATATATATATAAGGTAAGTCATTAATAGCTTGAGTGAAAGGATTTATATAATTAATTGTTACCAAAAAAAGAAAAGAATAAAATCCACAGAGATATAAACGAGCGCACTTTTTCTTTTAACTTAATTTTTTACGTGTGGTACGAAGATAAAATGTCAACTTGACAAAATATGAGAATAGCCAGCTTGGCAAAAAAAAAAAAAAAAAGATTTCCGACTTTCCTTCTTGGAATTTATTTCTTAATTTTTTCTTGGCTTTTTGGACCGTGAAAGTAACTCTTGGGAATGATCATACCAAATTATTGGCATGGGGATACAGGTAGGAATAGGATGATGCGATTTTCTTCAACAAAAAAAAAAAAATGCTCAATATAGGTTAGAAATTAGAAAAAAAAACTATATTTATAGGATGATAATATACTTTACATTTTATTTTCCTTATTTTACATACTCTCATTCCAGAAATTTTCATTTCGGCCTCTTTGGAATGGGATCTTGGGAAATCATACTCCAACCTCTCTACATTAATTTATGTGAACAAAACAACACAACTACTGTGTCTTAATTAATAAGCTGCAGTAATGTCTGTCGGGATATCAGTTCAAGCAAATCTATATATGAATTGAACCGGACAGCACATTTTGGTTCCACCAAACCTTCGCTCTCTCACAAAATCACAAGCCCGGTTGGTTGAGGCGGTGAATCCTAACTTTGAGCCCACCAGCCATAAAGGCAGTCAAGAGAGGAACAAAAATAGGCTGATTATCATCAACTTTCTTGATCTCATATCTCCTTAGAATTGAAGCCACAACATACTTCATTTGAATGAAAGCCATTTCCTTCCCAAGACAAACTCTTGGACCTGCCTGAAACACTGGAAACTTGTAAGGATCAACCATTTTCAGCATCCCATTTTCATCAAACCACCTATCTGGTCTGAACTCAAAACAATCCTTTCCCCACAATTCCTCTATCCTCCCCATCCCATATTGGAAATAGGTCACCCTATTTCCCTTGTAAACAATTGTTCCATCAGGCAAGATGTCGTCATTCTCAGCATGCTTGGAGTCCCAAACTACTGGAGGATATAGTCTCATTGACTCACACAAGCATGCCTTTATGTACCTCATTTCTTTCAAATCCTCTACATCCAATGGCTTTTCTTTAAGGTTGAGGATTTCCAACTCATTCATGACGTTCTCTTTGACAGCATGGTGTTTAGAAAGAAGCCAGAACAACCATGTCAATGCAGAAGAAGTTGTATCCCTTCCTGCCATGAGGAAACTTATCACCATATCTCTAACCATTTCATCATCAAGACCAGCTAATAACAGCCTCGACAAAAGATCGTTATTGCTGGTTTTTTGATCAGCATTCTCATTGAGTTTCGTTTTTTTGGTTTGGATAATATCATCAACACAGCCATGAACAAGATCAACTGCTTCTTTGAGCTCCTTCTCAGACCCTAAATTAAGGGCTCTCCTCATTTTCCAGACTGCAGGGATTGGAGCAACACCGCGTCTCGCGCAGATCTCTGATGCTTTGTCGAATGCTATGGCAAGAGGAGGGACAGGTTGAGAAATGTCTAGACAACGAGGATCCATCCCCAGTGAGACCTTGCAAATTGTGTCAAATGCAAACCTCCTAAGCACATCCTGTAAATCCAAGACTATGTTCTTTTCCACAGCCATTTCAAGCACTGGGAAAAGCTTGTTTTGAACTTGTTCCTCGAGAGTTTTGACAACAAATTCTCTCAAGGACTTTGCACTGAATTCATGGCTGGCGAGTTTGCGCTGAACCTGCCAGAGATGGCCATCAGCATTGAATATTCCTCGACCGAGGAAATCGCCTAAGATTTCGGTGAAGGGCTTGCCCTTAGGGTAGTTGTTGAAGTTGGTTTTCAGGATATACTCAACATTTTGCGGATTGGCTGTGACGATGGTTCTAGGTGCACCAAACCTCTTGATCACCATTGTTTGAGAAGGTGATTGAGAGAGGATTTCAGTGTACCAGTCTAAAAGACGATGGCGATTTTGGTAGAATGCAACGAGGCAACCGATGATTGGGTAGGACTTAGGGCCATGAGAGAAGCTGAGTTTTCCGGATTTGAGATCAAGAAATCTTTGAAACAATGAAGGAAGGTAGGGGGAAAGAAGAAGTGAAGTAGCAACAAGAAGAAGAAGAAAGGAAAACATTATGGTTTTTGCCAACTGCTAAGAGGGTTGTGGGGTTAGGACTCTGGAAAGTGGAGGAAAGCAGATTTTGCAATTTAGAAGTTGAGGAAAATGAGTGAAGAATGGTGCCTATATATACAACACATGGACAGGGTCTGAGAGGGAGGGTGAATGCTGAATAGAAGTGGGAAGAGAGATGGGACAGTTGCATGTATGCACTAACATTCGAATCTTTTTAAGCACATGATTCTCAAGCTCCACGTCAAAAACTGTATTCCAAGACAACTGAGATATCACAATTTTGAACCACTAAGCTTTGGTTCAATGGCCACAAAAAATGACTAAAATCTCTTTTTGGCTGTAGGTCGGGGATTCGAACTCCACTTGTAATGCAAAAAATTCAAAGGAGATGTTAGAGCACTCGTTTGATGTACTCAGGTACTTATACATATTAGCCATTTATACACAACCTCTTTAGACTCCCCTCCCTCTAAATTGAGATAGATTAGGTTATAGATTTGTTATCGTTACCGTAAAAAAAAAAAAGAAAGATATCACAATTTTGAGCTTTAATCATGAAAATATTTAGGGAATAATTTTCAATACTCCAATAATATATTCTTGACACACTAATGGGTTTGGATGTACATTAATTGTAAGTAAAATTTTCAATTTCAAATTTAAAATTTGCATATATAACATATATTCAATTAATCCTATTAATTTATACATTGTAAGTGTGTAAAAGATTGATTATATAAATTAATAGGTTTGAAGTCGGCAACCCCATCTTTTAAGGGTGGCATTGGCACATGAGTAATAGACTGCGTCAATTGAATAGTGCCAACTAAATATAGATGACTAAGATGAATGATGTGGCTCAACATAAGCCACCAACAACTGTGCATAAATGAGTCCATTGAATTTCTTTTGTCAAACATGTAGGTAGGTTATGTCAAACTGGACATTATCTTTAGCAGAAGAGGAACGACCCTAGCCCAGAGAAAAGAGAAAATACAATGGGGATTAAAGCATAGATCATATATATGAGCCTCAATATTCCTACATTCTTGAAGCAAATTAATCTAGGCTCAATTTTCTGATGTGAAAAGTTTGATTTTGTACATAGCATATGAGAATATTCTACTATTGGAGAACTTTGTTTTGTTCTTCTTTTTGAAGCTCCTTGTCCACATACATTTAACTACAGGTGAACATGCACTGCTTTCCCATTATCATTATATAGCAAAATCATGTAATTTTGTTTTGAAGATCATTAAAATAGGAAAGCCATGAATTAATTAAGGAAAAAAAATGAAGTAAGAAATAATGTCGTAATTTATTCAAATATGTGTAAGACAGGCTATTATTAGATTGATAGAAATTTATCATGAATAAGAAAGTCAAGAAAGGGTTGTAATAAATTATTATTAGAAGAAAGAACGAGGGTAATAAATGATTAAACTAATCGCAGCATGTCAGAATATGATTAAATTTAATTAAAATATGAAAGTTATGAGTTGATTTTTAAGAAGAAAAAAAAAAAGAGAGAATGGCATATATAACTAATAGTAGATCATCAATGGAAACACGATTATAATCAATCAATTGGTATCAGCAAAAAAAAAATTAGAACAGCTAAATCAGGAGCCTACTATATAGAAAAAATGAAAGATAGCTAGTATTTAGAAACTCAAATGTGACTAAATTGTACAGTAGGAGAAGTAATTTTCAAACCACAGCTCCTCTTGGCATAGAATGCAAATTGTTCTTTTCCATTCTAAGAGTGAACAAAAAAGAATCCTGTGTGTATTTGTGTCGTAATCATCTTCTCTTAGTACTAATAATTTGTTCGGCTTTTCAGCACGTTTTCTATGCCCCATTTCCCAGTGCAGTAGTGGACTGGGTAGGGTACTACAATATCATGGAAGTTTGAAACTTACTAACGGAAATTATTTGGACATATGCCATTTTCGGCGCGGCGCAGCCGGCAGTCACGTTACTAAAAATTCGACCGGCCGTATCATCAGACGATACGATGATAACCACTAATCTTTGGACTGGTGGCCCGTGGCCATCATCAAGCCTTTAAGGCTTGGTGGGGTGGAAGGCTCCCACTAATTATCACAGGTGTGGCTCCTCAAATTCAGACGCCTGTGTAGTGCACTCCTCTGATCCGATGGTGGTTCAGTCCTCGTCGATCCCCTCCATATGCCCAGTTGAATCCCCTAGAATGGGTTAGAACTTAAAGTAGGAGTAGAAATAAATGTATAATAGACTATTATCGAGCGTCGAAAAAAAATATCATCAAATGATGATAAGACTAAACAAAAGGATAATAAATGCGAGTGTGTAGGTAATCAGGGCAGTAAATTAAATGTAATTCAGTCGTGCTGTGCTAACGAGCGATCATAAAAAATTAAAAAGAAAATAATTACTTCTTCTATTAATTTGGAGTTTTTTTTTTGAAGGATCTATTAATATAGGGTTAATGCAAAAGTCGTCTAAAAAATACGGTCTCAATTTTGTGAGGATTATACTTCTTTTTATTTCATGAGCATAATTTAGCTGCTACATCTATAGTTGCTAATTTTTAGGGCATTTGAAAAATTAGTACGTGTGAATCGGAGAATTTTGTTAAATTTTTTAATGCATAAAATATTTACTTATACTATTTTATAGTATGTCATTGTATTTGTTGTTCCTATTCTAAATCTTGTTCTATGCTTTCTTTAATCAACTTAATAATATAATTAGTGTGTTTGAATAACAAATTATTTACATAAATTTATCTGCTTGCATCATAAACATATTTCTCAATCACCTTTTTCTTTCACATACATCACATAAAAAAAGTGCTACAGTATTTTTTTCAAAAATTATCCCAAATAATGTCCTATCCAAACATAGTATTTTTTTTTCTTTTCACATGTCTGACAAATTAGATAAATAAATAGTATATTCAATGTATCGTGTTTTAATAGGATTGAACTTATAAACAAACTGCTAAAATCCTAGAATACACTAGAAAAGACTAGCCCACGAATGTAGAAAACTCCAAATTGGTTAATTCAAAGATAACAAGTCCCAAAGCTTACATTGGCATTTTGAGCCATCCAATCCTTGTCTTACCACTGCTAATTAATCGTGAGTGTGTATATTCTTAGGATTTTACTTCTTTTAATCGGGTGTTTATAAAAAATTCAAAGTGAAAATAGTTATTTCTTTTAACCTAGATTTAATTAGTCTAACACATATGGCCACAATTTACTATCTAACACACTCCTTTTTGTAACATATACATCATACAAAAAAAAATTACAGTAGAAATTATTCCAAATAATTTACTATCTAAACACACTCCTTACTTTAAAAAGTAGAAATTATCATCATAATGCATCTTAGGGCTTGTCCTTTAACATCAGCATAAAAAGTCAAATTCAACCTTAAAAGCAACAGGGAAAAACAACTGAAAAAATCGAAACAATGATTTCTTTTCAGAAGAAATCAAGATGTGACAAGACAAAACAGAGCAGACGTCTTCCATATCCAATATTTTCTCTCAAGATCCAGCTTTGAAAACTGCGGCGCCGTTTTGTGGCGCAGCCTTACAGGCTTAAGATAGGGCGAGAATATGGGCCTTAGCTTCTTACGTGTCCGTTCCCGCAGCCAATTGCAGTCCATATTGCATCGAGCGCCGTCCAAAAGTGGTGGCCCAGTTATCATTTCCCCTCTGCTTTTACCGACGTCTTTTTTTAAACCTTAATTTGCTTACTTTTCCGTCAAACTAAATCATTTAGTTTATAATTTTTTAGGCATTATTCAATTATTTCGGTTGCTTTTTAATTTTTATTGCGACAATATCTGAACAAATAAAGTTATGTATTGATATTTTTTTCTCCAAGAAATTTTTATATTTTACATAAATACATTTTCAATTTTTTTATTTCACGTACATCAAATCACTGTGTTACATTTTTTTTTATAAAAATTTCAGAAAATAACAATCTAAACGGGTTCTTAATTTAAAATTTTTTAAATTAACTTTTGGAGGTATTTTTATTTTTATACGAATTTGAATTTGAAATGACTTGTTAAAATATATCTCATATAATTACATCAAATGTTGCAAAGAGAATTTCTTTTAAAAAAATTTTTCACTTTTATTGAATGGTTTTCAGAAAGGATAATGCAAACCTGCTGTGTCGGTAATATTTTGTGGCTATTATTTTTCTTCTTTGGCTGCAGTCTCAAGTAACGAAAGCCATCTCCTGGCGTGACATGACATCTGTCCCTTCTACAACTTTCATGCAGGCTACTTATAAGAGCTGATGAATCACGTGCTCTTAAGGAGGTTACTGTTAAAAATTCTGCTTGAAATCAAGAAAAATAGAAAAGAGAAAGAAAATGTGCAGAAATTCTTTTAGTGGCTGTCTCTAATCTTGTCTTGTCACTTGTGTCAACGAGTCTGCATTTCTTCAGAGGCCAAATTGAACAGTGAACACTTTGTTTTGTCTATCAATGGAAGAGGTAAATAGAGTGTTAGAGTGACGTTTTCTCATTCACTTAAAAAAAAAAAAAAAAAAAGGCAGATGTTTTTGTCCTCTGTAAAGACTAGTAAGCTAAGAGGAAGATTAGGAATTAAATCCATTGAGTTAAGAGTTCGAGCTCGAGCTCTTTTCTTCGGGTCATAAGATAAATATTAATAGAGGAATTAGAAATTTGGTCTTGCATGTGTACGTTCCTTTTCTTATTAAAAACGTGTGTTTGGATGGGAGATTATATAGAATAATTTTTTAAAAATAATATCATAACACTTTTTATAGTGCGATATATGTAAAATAGAAAGATGATTTAAAAAATGAGTTATAATGCAATCAAAATTTTTTTTTTTTGCAGATTAAAACATACCAAAATATAAGCTTTTCTTGAGGTTTTAGCTCAGTCAAAATTGTGTTTTTTTTTGGGGAGACTTTGAAAAAATATTATTATAATATGTAGTATATAATTGATATATGCGTAATGAAAAGATGAGGAGAAAATGTGTTTGGAGATTTTTTAAAATCTAAAAAGAAGTATTTGACTAAGTGCAAAATCCAATAGTTGAACCCCTTTCGGTTCTTCGATCATTTTTGCAAGTCTTTTATTTCAATTATTTCACGAATCGCTTTTTCAAGTTGATTTCTCTTCTTTTTCTATTTCTATATATTTTAAGGGCACAGTATTATGCTGATGCCGACTTCGTTATGCCTTATCTCTTTGCTTTTCTTCATATACCTAACTCTCAACCAAATGCTACATTTCGTCTTCATTTTCAAAAAAGAAAAAAGAAAAAATGCTGCTTTTGAAGATCATCCTTTCTTGAAATTCTTGCACACATCTTTTCTGCCTTCATTCAGTTTTAATTTGCAATAACAGCCAAATTAGAAGCCAATTTTGACTAAGTAACGTACTTAAGGTCAAATCCAAAAAATGGACGTAAAAGAATTTCATAATCTCTGTCCAGTCTCCAAACTTGCCGACTTACGCCGCTGCTCTTTCAGCCAGCCTTCGTAAACCAAAAGTTGCAGGCCATTACTCAACCAAAGTCAAAAAAGCATTAGGATCTTACCACTTTAAATAAAAAAGACAAGATTTAGGGGAATTTAAGACTGGTTGACTGTTTCATATGAATGTCAAACAATCGACTCTTGGAGCTGATGAATCAACCAACTGCCGTTGACTTTTTCTATTGGAAACTCCACTATAGTTAGACATTTGTACCCGGGGATAATTTGACAATTTCACTAACCTCCCTATAGTAAAATGATTATAATATCATTCACTTATAAATAATTTTTACAAACAAAAAAACTCTACAATTACAACTAATTTTTTATTTTAAAGCAACTGCTGCCACACAAACTAAACTCTTGTTCTATCTCTCCAACTCTTTCTCTTATCTTCTTTCTCCTACGTCTCATAAACCACTATTTTTTTGCAAATAGACATACTCTTTTTTTTGTATTCTTTTTTTTTTTATAAGTATTATTGAATCGAAATTACAAAATGACAAGTTGTCGGATTATATTTGTTGTCAAAATAAATGAAGGTGCAAAAGATGCAGGTGATACTGAGTACATACAAAAAAATAAAAATGATAGCTAAAAAGGGAACGTGGATTAAAGAAGGTTACGGTATTATGCCCAATTGAGTAAAAAAGAATTTTGAGATATAAAAACTACAATCAGATTTGCCTAGAGACATGGGATGTGGTTTCTAGTGTTACTTTTGGTTGCTCCATGTTGGTATTTTTGGTAGGTTACATTATTTTAGTAAGGGTTAAAAACAAAAAAGCCCCCTGTGATAAACCTAATACACAGAAAAGCCCCCCATGGTTTCAAAATATACAACACGACCCCTCATGCTTTGAACTAAATTGTAAAGGTGACGGAATCCGTTAAATTTAACGGAAATGACATATTGGAACCTAAAAAAAAATTTTTATACCTAATTTTTATCAAATATACCTATTCTACCCCTTAACTCTCAATTCTCTCTACTTAGAAAATAAAATAAATGATTTTTTGAGCTATTTTTTTGTTGAATTATATCAGGGTATTTTGGTCATTTTGACCATTTCCGTTAAGTTTAACGGATTCCGTCACCTTTACAATTTAATTCAAAGCATGAGGGGTCGTGTTGTATATTTTGAAACCATGGGGGGTTTTTCTGTGTATTAGGTTTATCACAGGGGGCTTTTTTGTTTTTTACCCTTTTAGTAACAACAAGATTGAATAGTAATATTGGTCAATTCAAACATTGAATTTAGGCAAAAAAAAGGCTAAATATTAGGTTGAATGCAAACTTTAATTATCACAGTTGATTTGCAAGGGAAGCTTTGGGGTGGCAATAGTAGGCTGTCAAAATTGTAAGAATATTGGAATTAAAGTGAAGTGGTTCATTAAATTCGTTAGAGTGGTGGTTATGTCGTTTACAATAGTTGCAATATGAAAGAAATTTATTAGTTTGTTTTTCCCCTTTCTAAGTAACAAAGGGGTATTTTAGGATTTTTGAGGAGAAAGTTAGCATATTGGGTTTATATTGTTACTGAAATACTAATAATAGGGGAGGTAGGTGTAATTTTTTAAATTAGAAGCGAGCTTCCTGCAATAGTCAGAAACCTCTCCTGAGGTTTCTGAAATTATCCCTTGTACACGTAAGAACCCAACAAACCCTTTTGAGATCGCAATATTAATAAGAAATCAAGGATAGCCTTGACCAGCATAAGGGCCAAAATTGTCGACAACTTTGCTAAATCGATGGTGCATCGTTGGGGGTTGGCGGGTAGCATTCACATTAGACATGGAATGATACTCAAGCAATCAATTTCTAGTGTTCTTCCAACGTTCCTTTTATAGTTTTATGTGTGCTTCAGGCATTGCTCGATGAAGCCCGGAAGCATCATGCAGAGCAAACCCAGAACCCAATGAGACTTCATAGGAATGGAAACTTTAGGAAGGGCAAACAACACTAAAGCGCTATAAATATTACTACTTGCTTGGAAGAAGAGCTATAAATATTACTACTTGCTTGGAAGAATTCGATCAATGACAATGATATTACAATGATATAGTACAAAGTCTTAAAATTACTTGGAATCGTATTTGAAATAATTACCATCGCATCTTTGTGATATGATACATGCGAGATAAGAAGTTGTGTTGAAAGACGAGATGCGTTTGTGATATAAGCAAATAATTTTTGGTCAAATAGTTGCTATCCAAACACACCTCTAGCACTGACTCAATTGTCTAAAATCTATCCAATTAGGAGGGCACAGTAAACTAGTTATATTATTTCTCTTTTCACTCTTCATTTCCCTATTTTTCCCTGTTCGGGTAAGGGATCCTTTTCTTTTGCCCCCTACACCAGGCAATGCGGATTATGAAATTCAAACGGATAGAACATGAGGGCGATTTATTTGCAGGCCGTAGACTACAGCCATGATCAACCTATGTGAACAGATGACAAACTTTAATAGCACTTGATCGACAAGTCTAAGCAATACCTGGCAAACAAAAAGGAAGAGGGTGAACCTAAAAGGGATGTCACCATCAACTGCGGCAAGGATGATAAACCCACCATGTTACATTGGTCAAAGTTGAGATATCTACTACCAAGCATCCCACTCCACAATTATGAGAGTTCCATGATAATACAACACACGGAGGCAGTCAAAGCGGGCAATTGCAAGTTGCATCACGACATCTCTTTCAAAATTAGTCCAGAGTATAAGAAAGTTACAACAAAACCTAGATTCTGCCAGCAAAAGTTGGTACATGTAGGTGCGGTCACCTTCCCAGCTTTGAAAAATCATGCATTACTCATTTGCGCCTTTCAAGCGGGAAATCAACTCATCCTGTACAGATAGATAATCACAAATCAAGCAAACATGCAAGAGAGATTTCCAGACAACAATAAGCAAGCTATTTGGCTACTAATCCACACAGCCCAACTTCCAAAAACCCAAAATTTCAAGTCGCAAAGCAGAATATCCATAGATTGCATCATTACTATTTCTAGAACGAAATCGTGTTTGTTTTCTCACAACAAAAGTGGTAGAGCTATGCCCATTTTGAGGTGATATCTAAGACACAGAGTGGATATCCAAACTCAAATAACTACACTACATACATGTGCCTACTCACTGTGCTATGGCTTGGAATGAACATGACTTTATCTTCTACAGTCACTAGTCGAACATTTATCTCTACTTCAGTATTAGCATCTAGTATTCCGATAATCATTCAGAATCTAAACTTCAAAAACAGGTCTCTCAACCAAAATGCAAGAGATGGACGATGGAGATGACACTGAATTCTAGGCGAGTCAGACTTTATTTCAATCAAAAGTAAAAGGATACTTGCCTTTCTTCCTTTCAGGGAGAGACCTCTCTCCTTCAGAAGAGCACGAATTCTCTCAACCGTTAAACTCTGCAGATCCCTCTCAGGCAAGCGTGATTTTGATCCCTCTACAAGCTCACACAAGATAAGGTTCATCAAATGTCTAACATGAACCAAATAAAAGAGCAAAAACCCAGCCTTTGTATAACCTTCTTACAAGTGAATAATAATAAGAATACTAATGACACCAACAACGATAATAAGGATGGTAGAGTACAACATGACAAATAGCTTTGCAGAAGGCATATTCCGTAATTGACACATGCCTTCATCTTCTAAACAATGAAAGAGAAATAATGGGCACATCTGCTAAAGGAACGTGACACTCTTGCTTAATAAAATACATACGCTCTGAAGACAATAAACATGTCTGTTAAAGGAAAACCTAGTGTGGACGTTTGGTGCATTCAGTGATGCTAAAAAAGCCGAGGCTCTTGGACTGCAAGGCAGACCAAAAATGCAGTCTTTATTCTTGATCACTGAATTCCTCAGGGAAAAGGGAGCACAAACGCAGCCACTAAGCCTATCACCAAAATGGTGACCATTTTTCACTCGCAACTTCATTTACTGCCAAACAATTTCGTAAGTGCATTGTACCAGCAGAACATTCTCATTCTGTAGAAGTTATCTTCTGGTCCTGCATTTTGCTAAAGATAATAAGCAACTGAACAATTCGTACTCACCTTGCCGAGAAGCAACCTGACTGATGGTCATTGCCCTTTTAGCCCTGCTGTCTAACGCTCTATCAGCAGTCCTGAAATTAGAGATCGCGTAAATACTGTGACAAACATTGTAACCATGAAGTGATTAAAACACCAAGGAGCAACCGCTAGATTTTATCCAGAGGAAGAAAAAAAAAGCAACTGCAATTGTTATAACTGCAAAGCAACTAACAAAATCCTGAGAGAGGAAAAGAGTTAACCTTTTTCTAGAAGATTCATTTGATGCATTAGCCTTTCCATCTTTTGAACCGGAATCACCCTTTTGTTTCTTCAGCATTAATGACCTAATTAATATGTTTGTTTGGTTTGTCTTTATGAGTTGCTCCGCTGCATACATAGTAGTAACAGAGTCAACAATTCGGTTATACTTATATGGCTCAGAAAGCACAACTATAACAATGAAATCATGCAAAGCCTTTTCGAACACCATCTAGTGTCTAATATAATTAAAGTGGAAAACCAATGCAGCAGCTTCTCATAAAATGAAAGAAGCTATGTCCTTGACTAAGATACGTAACAATCGAATCTTCATGCACCACACAGAATCTTGTCTTCACATGCAAATTATGTAATAAAGAGTGAACTTTGTGTTAAATTTGAATCAAGATCTAGGCTTCCTGAACATATAAACTCGACTTAGCTAAGGAAGCTACAATCCTTTAAGTGTCCACACCAAAGTTAGGTTAGCCTAAAAGTTCCTTACTCACAATGCAAACAAGGCGAGCAGAGGAAAATCCATTGGACAAGATATTGAATCTTCTAGTAGTTTAAAGATACATCATGTACCCATAACAGAATATTTGTCACTTTCTACCACTTTCATTCCCCTATTTTGTTTGTACACAAGGCTTAAATCACCTAATTCATCACAATCTTCTACAAATATTTCTGTTTTTTGGTTCACAAGTAATACCATAAACTAATAGTCACTCTCCCTTAGAAAGTCAGACAGTATCGGTACTCCTTCCATGAAGTAAGAGTATTAGCCATCTAACTGGGCAAAAAGACCATGGTGTAGTTTCAACAGCTAATATAGATAAGCTAAATTCAACAAACCCTCAAGGAAACTGTCATGCGAGTCATATTTCTTGCTCTAACCTTTCTAGTGTAACATCAACTATGGCCAAAACTGTCACATCATCTTATCTACACGATAATTTGGTTTTTGAATCCTGATATATATGCATTTTTTAAATAAGAAAGCAGAAGTCCATCTCATCTTAATAGTCCACTGCACCAGCTTTCAAAAGTAATAAACCAAATACATTCTATATAGTTAACGAAGAGGACCTGGTGGTGCTGTATCATGATCGCATATGTAGACTCGCATGCCACCCTGCACAAGTTTCTTACAAAAGTAAATAGTAGAGTTTAAACTGAAAAGGAGAATACAGAATACGGATGCATATTAACATTGTAGAACTGCATGTCTCATGTCTGGACGTCTACAAAATTGTAAACTACTGGATATGGATATTCAAAATGTGATATACCAACAATTAAAGCATAAATGTAACAATTCTTCCTGCAATGTTTAACTTTTGAATGAGTAAACAACCTTGACTTTAAAGCTGAATCATCTATTACAACCATACATAGTAAAATACTTCAATTTTACTCTGCCAAGAGCCTCTCAAAAATTGTTAACAAACCCCTAAGTTGCAGTCCTATCAGCGCATATCAGAATTGCAGTATCATCAGTTAAAACAACAGTGTGAAATACTTCAATTTTACTCCGCCAAGAACCTCTCAACTATTGTTAACAAACCAACACTACCTAAATTGCAGTCCTATCAGTGCAGATCAGACTTGAAGTATCATCAGCTAAAACAAAAGCGTGAAAACAAAGTCCATCCTTCTTGTTCTCATAAAACACGCCACACTACTTAAGACAACCTCTATTACCATAAACAAGGTAAGAATCACAATAACACAATTATTTAAGCACACAAGGCCATGAATTAGGTTCACTACCAACTAAAAACACCATAAAAATGGCCGCTAAATACCAATGTTGTGAATCAAATTCAAACCATGAAATTAAAAAAAAAATCCCTTTTTTTCCCCTCCAACACTGATTAAAGAAAAGCACGTAATCAAAATCCCCCACAACATCAAACACAAATAGCATACTCTTCAAACCTGAATAGCAAACAGTTAGCATCTAATTAACCTCCCCAAACCCTTAACGTCAATGGTTACCGTCCCTTCTTAACTCCATTTTCACCAACTAATTCTCACATTAGCAAATGCTATACAATTTTCCAGACTTATACGAACTTAAGCAATTTTACTACATTATACATTTAACTTTAGTACCTTAAATTACAAATTTTTCCAATCCAAAAAAAAAAAAGAGAAAAATCAAATGCTTAAAAAGGGAAAACTTATGACGAAAAATTGAAGTACCGGATTGGAAGAGAGGACAGTGGAGGAGAAGAGGCCGCGAGAAGGAAGGTTGGAGAGAAATTCGGCGGCTCCGCCCGTCGGATTTTGATTGTTGGAATCGGACGGCAGAGCTGAAGAGCCCTCCATTTATGGAACCAGGAAAAACTACCAGATGAATTAAATCAAACCTTCCTGCAGAAACTAAAATTAAAATTAAGGGGAAATAGACATATATGAAGGGGAGGGGCAGAGCCGAGGGTTAGCAGACAAGAGTCATTATGTGTTTACTATAGAAGACGACGATGATATGTGGAAAGACTATTTTACCCCTTTAGATGCATGTTGCCAACTCATCAAAGATTGGCATGTTGGATAGTTGACATGGTGGTGGGGACTTCTCTCTGATGATGTGGCAGTGGATGACATGGATGTGGGCCAACCTGAAAACATCATAATTGGGCCGGGAAATAATATTAGAATGACAATTTAATTCATCTAGTATTCGATTCGATTTGCTTGTATAGGTTTTGAGATGAAAATAATATTAGTTACATGTGAATTAGGTGGTCGCATTTCAATTTCTTTTGTTGTTAGACAGTTTAACAAAAGAATGAAAGAGAACTCTTAATTTAAAACTTAAATAATATGATTGAAAAATTGAATGTAAGCATATGATACATATGAGCGATATATTTTTTAAGAACATTAATACGAGTTAAAGAGTTTTTAGATTCTATTTAGGGAAAATGACCTGTTTCATTCCTCACATTTCGTAAAAATATTCTTTTCGTCTCTCACATTTAAAACGAAACAAATTGGTCTTTCACATTTAAAAATCCAAGTTTTTACATCATAGAAATAAACTCTCAGTTGTGAATCAAACCATCTAACAACCCGATTACAAATTTTGAAGGCAGAATTGGTAGATCACTCGCAAAAACATATTTCCAACAAATAAATTAAAGCAATTAAAAAATCTTAATTAAAACCCATTTGTTTCTTCAAAAGAACGAAATAGTGCTAAAGCTCTCAAGCACTAAACCCTTACTGCAACAAAACTGAGGAATATGTCTAAGGGTTTAGTGCTTGAGAGCTTTAGCACTATTTCGTTATTTTGAAGAAGCAAATGGGTTTTAATTAAGATTTTTTAATTGCTTTAATTTATTTGTTTGAAATATGTTTTTGCAAGTGATCTATCAATTCTATCCCCAAAATTTGTAACCGGGTTGTTAGATGGTTTGATTCACAACTGAGAGTTTATTTTTAGGATGTAAAAGTTTGGGTTTTTAAATGTGAAGGACCAATTTGATTCGTTTTAAATGTGAGGGACGAAAGAATATTTTTACAAAATGTGAGGGATGAAACATGTCATTTTCTCTTCTATTTAATTTTAAACTTGCTTTATATAGACAATGTATAGGCCAATTATCAATTTGATAACCTTTTTTTTTATTTAATGCACAAACTAATAAGCCTCTCGTTTATCTTTTGACAGTATATTCGAACCAAAAAAAAAAAACTCACATTGTATCTAAAATTTTGCACATTCAAGGGCTTCGCCCGAGGGGCTGTTAAGTCCAACCCTTACTTACCTCTTTAAGTGTCTAGTTGGGCTCCTTGTAATTAAGATCACATGGCTTGCTAATCACTTGGGTTTAACTAGGATAAGTTGTTAGGCTAGTTGTGCTCAATAAGAAGAAATTACATTTGTTTAGGGCTCACAGAAGATGTATGTACATAACGTATTTATGATCTTATATGTTTCAAATAAGCTTTTTTATGTCAATTGTTATCTCAACCCGCAAATTCACCATGTGATGATAGGAGAATTTTTGTGTACATTTACTGCAAACTCAACTATGCCCATAAATCTTGCCAAGTTTGGAATGATAGTGCGTTGGGTCATTCTAACAAGGTTTACACATCAAGAATGATCATAGTTATTAAACTCGGCTTGGAGCTCACCTTGAAAAGGTGATTGAGTCATCGGTTCAACCGTAGGTTGCATAATAATTATATTATATAATATAATAATATAATTTAAATTATAAAAATAGTAAAATTTTTAGTTGGCGGTTCAATTGGAGGTTTTTTCTCAGTTCATTGTTTGAACCGATGAATCATTGATTGATCAATGAGTTTATTGTTTAACTAGTTTAATTAGCAATCCAATCCGATCTTATGATTGGTTCACTGAATTAATTGGTTCACCCACCAGATCGAACCAAATTTTATAACTATGGGAATGATAATTTGATCATAACCTAAATGACCTCAAATAATATTTGGGTAGATTTGATATACATGCTACATTATAATTCATATGGTACATTCAAGAGTCACATATTTAGGATGATGTACGATGATATAAGAAGAATGAATGATGGTAAGTGATTAGTAAAGTATGATGATACAAAAAAAAATTATAATGACTTTTGAATATATCACATGATCTACAAGTGATCCCTATATCTTATACAGAATTTTCCTAAACTTATAATCTTGTTGGAAGTTTGAGTCAATGCTCTTTATTAACTAAATCTAGCTCGAACAACAACATTTCTTTACAAGATATCATCGACAGAAATCAAGGTCGAGACAATGATCTGAGTCGACTTCATGCATATCAGCTCAAATGATGTTGGTACCAAGCGTGAACTAGCAAAGTCTACAAAGATATTTTTGCATACACATCAACTTAGAATAGATATATATATATATACGTATATAATACACATGTCCTAAGAAGAA
This sequence comes from Coffea eugenioides, assembly GCF_003713205.1. NCBI lineage: Eukaryota > Viridiplantae > Streptophyta > Magnoliopsida > Gentianales > Rubiaceae > Coffea > Coffea eugenioides. The sequence goes on along the minus strand of NC_040038.1, from coordinate 10,417,870 downwards.
AAGAATTAACTTAGTGCCACAAGAGGAGTGGACATGATGCAAATCCGGATAAGTCGTGGCTTTAAACTAGTAATACCGTGGGTGGTATGGATAAGAAGAAGCCGAGTAGGACTGGGGAAATTATAAGTGAACTTTGACCATACAACTCCATCACAAGTCATGGATCTTGGTATCAGATTTTCAACACGTGTAACCATATGAAATGATGAACGTCCGAGATTTTACTTCAAGTTCTAATCCTTGATCTGAACTCGTGTGAGTTGCGCAGGATTCAGGAACGTTCCTTTTTGTCTTAAGTCTCATCATTATTTTATGCAATTATTGTCACTACTCAATACCTATGCTACGAAATGTGTCAATGTTCCATGAAAGTAACAAGTATCTAATTCTTGTCTGTAACTATCTGATTGCTCTGCGGAGTTTGCAAGAATTGATAGATTAAGAGGAAAAGAGGAGGGTTGTGGGTGTGTTTTAGTGAAGATTAAGGAAAGATGATGATTGAAGAAGGTAGTTCAACTCCAAGAAGCCCAGAAGCCAAGGTGGGGATGCAAGTGGAGGATTTATGGGATGTTCAAGAACCTCAGTTGAGTCCTACTGAGAAGCTTAATGCTTGTTTTGAGAGCATCCCAGTTTCTGATTTTCCTCCTGCTCCATCTTCCCAAGGTGATCTCAAACTCCCCTCTGATTAATAAAGAAGTGAACTTTATAGTCGGGTACAAATTTGAGAATTGTCTGTGCAAACATTGAGGTCCTTAGAAAAGTGTTGATATGAGTGGTTTTTCGTTGTTCTTTGATCCCTTTTGGATTAAAGACAGAAACTTGTAGCATGATCTCTAAGTTTACCGTTAATTTTTGAATTTCAGGATCAGGGTCTTTGATCTCATGCTAATGACTGTTGTCTGATCGATTGAATAAGTGGAAATTGTTGTATGTGAGAGGTAGTAGTTTTTTCCTTAGGTTAATTCTCGTTTATCTGGTTTGGTTTCTAAGTCAAAAATGGGATTGAATTGATCAATAAAGGAATTGGAACTGATTGTGTTGTTTGTTATGTATTCTCAGTTGGTATTCATCTGTTTTATGCTACTTTGTTGAACAAAGGTATGAGGTAATGTTTGAAAATCTACACAGGGTCATGTTTCTTTTTTGGTTGCAAGATGATTGTTTATCACACTAACAGAATACCTAATATAATTACAAGAGCAAGATTGAGAGTTGGAATGCATTGCTTTTAGCAGCAGTGAATGCAGGTCCTCCAATCAACCTCATTTAATATTTATATTGAGGAAACTCAAAGGTTGCACCTTCTGTGCAATACTGGCTTAATCCATAATGTCCTTGGAGATCCAGTGATTTTATGTTTACTTCCATTACATGCCCACACTCTGCACCAGGCTCTAATAATGAGCATTTTTTCAAGAAAATGAATGTGAGAAAGAAAAGTAGGTGGCACTACACCTGTTCGACTTATGTCTTTATGCACTTATCTGCCTTTAAAAATGCTTAGATAAACAAGAATACCCCACATTTGATGGATGCCAAATTATTATGCTTGTGCTAATAATGTATGTTATCCACCAAAGCATAAAAGAAAGCAATTTGAATGATCAATTAATTCTCCATAACCCACTTCCAGGTCATCTATAGTCCTCCTAACCATGCTTGATTTCAGAATACTAGTTAAATACTTGAAATGTCGAAGAGCTTTAACCCAAAAAGAAGATGGAACATAAAAAGATATTTTGTAGGTTTCTCAAGTAAATCAATAATTTTAAAATATTTATGATCATGATAATAGAGATCAATTTCCACATTCAGTAACTTGTTATTGTAAAGATAAGTATGAAATTCATCACTTTTTATAACCAGGTGCTCTTTGAGACTGAAGAAATGACATTGCTTGGATGATGGAAAAATAGACACCATACAACCCTAATAGTTGTATATAGAAAGGTTTTTTTTTTTGTTTGGAAGGGGGGGGGGGGGGGAAGTGGACGTTATTTTTAATGTTCTAGATTATGCCCAATCTCCTTCCATTATGGTGCATCCACCATACAATTTGATGGCTGCTTTAGAAGCCATTGTCTCCCATCAAAGCACTTACGTTATCTGTTTCATATTTGCGTATTTGTGATGGTCCCAGCTTGGTTTGACTTTATCAGCCTAGGGGCTAAGATTTTTTTCTCCTTCTTGTTTTAGTGGTTGAGATAAACTCAGATTCCAGCTTGGCTGAAGTGGTCAAGTTACTAGCCCAACATAAAATCCTGAGTGCACCTGTCGTGGATGTTAAAGCTCCTGAGGATGCGAGTTGGATTGATAGATATATCGGAATTGTTGAGTTTGCTGGGATTGTTGTATCGATCCTACATCAGGTTTGTATTTGTAGTCAAATTGCCTCTATTATGAAATCATATGTTTCTGCAAACAACTTAGGTTTGGTGTTTCAATGGAATTTATCATAGTCAGTTTTATCGAGCCACTAATTCTTAGGAAATGGAGTTGTGGACTTAATTATCATTCAGATTTTGGAAAGTTGTCACTCTTAGACCTTTAAACTTTTCTCTTGGAATAATCAAAATCCTCAGTTTGTCTCTTGGTTTAGTTTATCATTCTGAGGCATGACTCAAGAAAGGGCGGAATCATTTTCTTTGAACCAGTAATTTTCTGTGAACTGTTCCATGTCGTTCTCAGATAATAGGTTTAACCAATTTCTTGGTTTTCCAACACATTAAATACTACAATAATGAGCTTGTCTAATGGTAATAGTAGCAATTATCCCCAAAAAGAATAAAAAATTCAAGATAGACAGAGTTCTTCAGTTACTGGAGTTAAAATTTGTTGTTTCTTTTTTCTTTTTGTGTGTGTGTGTGGGGGGGTTGGGGGGGGGGAGAATGGGGTGAAATCATTGTTTCTTGACGTTGTGCAATATAATTCAATCTTTTTCACCAGAAAGTAAGGCTTTTTGGGGATTTGGCGGTGTTGTTAAGTGTTTTGGTGATCTTGGGTCCTCTGGCTCCGCTAATCTGATTTGCCCCTGTGCCTTGAGCAAAACTGCAGATTTTAACTTTCAGAAATTTTTCTTTCCATGGAATATTTTATTATATTTAGCAATGAGCTACTGGAAAATTTTTCCAACTGGATTGTTCTTCAATTTGATCTTTTTATTCCCTTTGATGTTCAATAATGTTTCCGTAAATTATTGTCACCTGTGGGGCATAAGTTAAAAGATGTATGGTCTGCGCTTCTTTCTGCAGTCAGAAAAAATGGATGGATCTGCTGCATTAGCTTTTGAGCTGTTCAGTGAATCTGAGGATGGCATTGGTCCTGCTGTTGCTGCGGCGGCTAATGGAATGTCTTCCCCAAGATATAGAAGTTTGCACCCTGAATCTCCTACTGCAACTTCTGGGGACTTTTTTGAGACCTTGACTTCTTCTGACTTCTATAAGAACACAAAGGTTGTTTTTCCTTCTTATTTGAAGTTGAATCTTTCAGCTATTATTGATTATAGTGTAGTTCTCAAAGCTTTTGGTGTTATTCTTCTTGAGACATTTCTACTTGCATTAACTGATGATTTCGCAGGTTGGAGACATATCAGGGTCATTCCGCTGGGCTCCATTTCTCGCCCTGCAAAAATCGAACTCTTTCTTGACAATGCTTTTGCTGCTATCCAAGTACAGGATGAAGAGTGTTCCTGTGGTTGACCCAGGGGAACAAAAGATTGATAACATCATTACTCAATCAGCTGTCATTCACATGCTTGAAGAATGTGCTGGCCTTCATTGGTTTGAGAGCTGGGGTTCAAAGAAACTATCTGAACTTGGTCTCCCTCTAATGAAGCCCAGCCACATTATTAAGGTACCAGACTTGGTTACTTTACTCGATGACATCTAGCAGTATATAGTTTTTGTCAAGATAGTTGATATTTTCTTTCCCAGTATGTGTGTATATATATACATATAGCAATTCCAGATTCGGCAAGGAACAACAATGTATTTATGAATCTTAACATTTTTATTCAACATATATCTTCGAGTAAGTTGTCCTTTTGCAACATACCTGCTGCTTCTTCCACTGTGCAGCACAAGAATTTAAAAGGAAACAAGATATAGGTTTTAGCAATGTGGAATTGGTTTGGTGTATCTGAGAAGAATAATAATTTGGACTGTATTAACTTTCTTAATTTTTGTTCTCTTTGGTTTCTTTCAATTCCAAACGATGACATTTTTGGCATCTAGACATGGATGCATGGTTGGCAATAAGAATACAAGCTAAATCAGACCATTGTCTGTTTGAATTTCTCTTTAAAGTTCACCTTTGCGTAATTTGAACAAGAGATCTTTTTTTATTCATTTTTTCTTTGGCCACAGACATTACATTTGGTACTTTTTGAATTGCTTTTTCTGGTTTACTTCATCTGGACTGAAACTTGGACTCGCTCTCCTTTCTTCATCTTATTTTGATGAAATTAGTTGTATTTCTAATTTTCCCACATTAGTTTCTCCCTTATAGATGACAAGCTAAGGTCACGTTCTAGTTGCACTACCCAAAACTCATAGTAAAAGAAGATTTATGCCTCGCTTTTCAAAGTTTTTCTTCGTCTTCAATGACAAACATCCAGTTTTGTGCAAATATATGGTGCTATCTTTTACGTACATTTTTCCTCCTCTTTTTGTAGGTCTATGAGGATGAACCAGTGCTTCAGGCTTTTAAATTAATGAGACAAAAAGGAGTTGGTGGGATTCCTGTTGTTGCAAGTAATGGAAGAAAGGCTATTGGTAACATAAGCATCAGAGATATTCAGTTCCTTCTACTTGCACCAGAGATATACAAAGAATTCAGGTCTGTGAACAATTTAGTGCGTTTTCTCTTTACAATGTTCATGTTCTTTATTGCCTGAATTCTCAGAAAAATTATAAGATGGGGAGAAATTGTGAGGTCTGGAGTTAATTTTAGAACATGTATGGCAGTACAAACTTGCTTTTGTTTTGTATGCTTCAGTAAATGGAAAGTGTAGAGGCTGTAATAGAGCCGAGACTTTGGGCAGGTTGGCAACTTTGGTCTAGCTTAAATATTTCTACTAGATATATTGGCATCTTTGTAGTGCATTTACCCCATAGTTCAAAATTTGAGAACCTATACAAAGTAAAAACATATACACACATTAGTAAATTGAGGTTGAATAAAAGGTTCATGTATCTCTATTTCTGAGGAAATGACTAAATTTAAAAGCTGTACGGGGCGTCTACTTGTTCATGGAGCGAAGCTTCAAATAACATGAGACTGAAGATCTACTTCAATTCTGCTTTCATATACCGTAAGTTAGCAGTTTGGTCTTAAAAGTGTACTCTACTAAGCAATCAAAACTATTGGACATTCAGTTTTTGCTTTTTGGTTTGGTTTATTAATATTTGAGGGACTTTACTGGGTGCTTTTCCTGTTCAAGTGTTGGTACACAAGTGACTTTACCCCTATTTATCAAATACTGATAGTGTATGTGCTATTCCATTTACAGATCTATCACGGCCAAGAACTTCCTGACAGCAGTTCGAAGCTATCTGGAGGAGCATCAAAAGGATTCCCCACTCTTGAAGAACATGGTAACATGCACAAGAGACAGTACACTTAAAGATGTTATTATGAAGCTTGATTCCATGAAAATCCATCGGATATACGTCGTTGATGATCTGGGAAATCTAGAGGGGGTGATCACGCTAAGAGACATCATTTCAAAGCTAGTGCATGAGCCCCGTGGTTACTTCGGGGATTTCTTTGATGGTGTCTTACCATTGCCAGCAAACAGCAGGGTTTAACATCAGGAAATTCACTGGCAATTCCTCGATGGTGATACCTGTCTCTCTTATGGAGGATTTCAGAATCTAACATCCTTTGGCATGTTCATTTTCTGTGCTTTTGTTGCTCAAAAGCGGCTGCTGAAAGTGATGTTTCCTTTTAGACGAGTTTCATGTAGTTAGTGACACCTTTATTTCTCTCTGACGTGTTGCATAGATGACTTCCAGCGACTATCTTTTCTTAATAAATTGACGAAAGATTTTTAAGTATATTTTGAGTACCAGATTTTTCTTCAACACATCTTCCTTTTTCATATTTTCATCAGATTAACATACCAAGTAGCCTACAGGCATATCAACATCAAGTAGTTTTACCTGTTGTAGTTTTATCTCCATAATAATCACCATACCATGTGAAGTAGAGGCATATTACCCAAGCCCTGGAATTTTATCGCCTTATCTGTAGAACAAGGTGTTGCTGCTGTGGTAAGCAATTGTGTGGGAAAGAATAGCTATCCAAGTATAGGCATTCTTCAAACATCACTGTGATTTTCAATTTGAAGGGCGTGTTTTCTTTTTCAAGAACAAACAGAACAGTACCTTTTAATGACATGTTTAATAGTTAGCAGTTTAACCATACTGCGTGGAAAATAAAACTGTAAATTGAAAAGTATGACAATGAGGAGATGATTGCTGCAGTTGATACAACTTGAGTTTATGAAAGCAATGACTGAAAAAGATTAGTACAAACCAAAGTTAGTCTATGGATTAAGAGTAAATTATAGTAGCTGGCATGCTTGAGAGAGAGAATTTCTTTAAGGATTTGGGTCAAGTGTTTGCCCCAAAGGTAAGAAATAAGAACTATAGATGTTCCTACGAGTTGGCAAAAAATGCCCACAATATTCGAACAAATCCAATCTGAAAACTAGGGTTCGTGATTGGCGATCCGCACTATTTGATCGGATCAAAAGAGGGTCACGTACCGGCTTATATACAGAGCAAGTTGGGGTCAAAAAGAATTAAGAACCTACGGGTATCCAACCTGCCCCACACATATATATTTTTTATATTTATACACATACTACAAAATAATATTTTTAAAGCTAACTAAATAATTTGATAGAAAAAATTGCGCTACAAATATGAGAGGCTATAGTTTGCTTAGAAGATTTATTTGTAGATGTCATGATCTAATATTTTTTAGAAAAGAGTTTAATTGCTATGAAATGTATATTTAAGAAAAAAGGTACTACTTATTTCAAATTTTCATTGATTTTGAATTTTTTAATTTTTTTTCTTTTTCTTGTAGTCTTTTTACTTGTTTGTTTCTCAATAAGAGACCATTTTTTTTTTAGAAAAAATCTATGTTGAATTTTAGATGAATATATAAAATACAAAATTAAATTAGTATAAATTATTTTTTAAAAACATTAAATGATGAGTAGGAGAGCAGATACCCATTGACCTGACTCTCTTTCCGTGAATATCCGATAATCGAGTAGTCACTGATATATGAGACGAATAAAGATCAAAAAATAACTAACCTGCCAAGTGCGAATTCGGTCAGCCAAATGGTGCACGGAACTAATATCCAACCGTGCATACCCCAAAGATGTTCTTGAAAGACTTCCACACTACACGTTATTGAATTGCCTCACACTTGGATACACTCGGTTTTTAAAGATCGATGACCTAGATTGTGCCACATCATTTCACCAAATAATATAGCACAATCTGGACCATTGATACTTTAAAAACTGGATCTACCAATTTTAATGCTATTGAATTTATTGATGCTTTGAGGTGGTTAAATCATTTGATTTCAACGATTAGGGGAAAAAAAGAGGAAAAAAAAACTGAAATGAAATGTTAATTTTAATCTGTTTTATGAAACAAATTGTCAATAAGTCCTGCAAAACAAGTATCACGTTCGTCTGTGGGATAAATAAAGCACTCAGTAGCATATCAAACTGCATCATATAGACAAAATAGAAGCAAATAAATATTAATAATGCAATAAGACATTGACGACAGAAGAGCAAAACGGGATAAACACAGCTGCTGTTTGTTCTGTATTAACACTGCCACTGGCATCTATATCCCGGTTACAATCTCAGCATTCGAAAAATTATCACGAATACCAGTTTGCAACTTCGTGAATCCAAAAACAAGCCTGAGAGCTTTTCTTACAATTCACAGCTCCAGACAATGGCACCCACAAAAATTGTATGGCAGGCAAAATAATTACAACCTTTTGGGTATGAATCTACTTGACGCAACTGCACAGCGCAAGCCACCGTCAACTCGAGTAAATCTCAGCCACTGAGCTCTGAAAAAATAAGCGTTGTTTTGAAAATCTACATCGCAGCTTAACTTCTTGTAAGCGTTACTTGCCAGATCTCCTAAAAAATGCTAATACGCCTAAACCAGCAACTAGAGCAGCTCCAGCTGCCACGGCACTGTACGCTGACGCCCATGCATCTTCATGAGCATAGTCCATACTGACGGAGCCAGAACCTTTCCTATGACCAGGTCTTCCTGAGTAAGCTAAATGTAATCTTAGTCCCTGTTGAAGTTAAAAATGGTTAGTGTCATTAACTGCTCACCGTTGTAATGAGGAAGAACATCCAGAGTCAAAATGACAGAACTGTCTTTCTAAATGGTAAAGGAACCTATGTGCCACACCAATTACAAGATTCTCAACTTCAGATTTTCTGACCCTACTATGAAAACCCAAGTATACCTTCCAACCAGCCGACCTTGCATGGTCCACAGCTGCTACAAGATCACTATCTGATGCAAGTACCACCTTGTCATGGTCTTCATCTTCATACTGCGGCACAATTATTATATAAGAATAAGAGCATTCAACAGAGACAAAGAAGAACTAATGCGTTCACTGAAGGAGATTAAAAACAATGGTACTTTTTTAGCACCAAAGAAGAGAACAAGGAGTTGAGCCTACCAAAATCTGAGGAAGGTTTTTGCGGTCAATGTCATCACCCACTCTTTGAATAATTGAAGTTATAAGATCTGTTAAGCTACGTGTATCTGAACTCAAAACCAGAAACAAAAGGTTAGGTCCTTGGAGAATTATACGTCTAATTATATTTGTAGAAGTTCATGTGTGCTGAACAACTGATTTATGTATACATGATTGAGAGCTAAGTATGTTTACTTTGTTATCTTTATTCCTACTACTTGTCGATAACGATGTGAAAGATGCAGCAGGGATTTAACTGCTTAATACGAAGAAAAGGATAAATTTAATGGCTGCTGTCAATTTCTCAAGACCTTGTTTTTTGTTCAAAATGAATAGTAGGATTATCACTTGACAAGCAATGAATCAGCAAAACTTTCATGTGACAGCAATACTGATTTCCTTTTCGTCATCAAGAAGGATTGAGCCATTTTAGTTTCTTTACAGATAACAAATTCACAAAGGATCCATGTTAAACTTTTAAACATTTCCTGATTGTGAAGCGAACACACATCTGGCCTAAGTAGAAGACAAATCCACATAACTATCATTTTTGTAGATAATATGAGCACATGAACCCAGACAAACTAATGTAGCCAATTTATCTTTTCCCACAAAAATAGTGATTTGAGTTTACTTGTCATCACCTTTATACCTAACTACAACATTAGAAGTCTAAATCAAGTTCTAGTATATTTCAATTAAGTTATAAACGATCACAAATAAATATAAGTAGGTGTGCAATGGATAGAAGCTAGGTTACAATAAGATTGGTGCACTAAGGGCATTTTTTGGATTAAGGCACTGAGTGGGAAACTAAAAAGAGAGGAATAGGAGGGCTTTGGTCTTCTTTCTCTTGATTGACTTTCGAGGAAAATGAAAACATAGAGAGGGGGGGGGGGGGGCAAGGGAGGGATTAGGACTAGTTATGTTGCTTGTGTTTGGTTCATCCAAAAAAAAAAGAGTTGGAGGTAAAAGAGACCTATTTGTAATGGAAATTATATTTACTGCTAAATTAACAGGGAACTTTCTTTCCCCTCTCCAAACACTATGTTACTGTTTGCTTTCAAGCAAATACATAAAAAATGAGGAACAAAAACCAGTAACAGAACTAGGCAACTAAGCTATCCAAACGGCATCGAAGGAAACCTACTTTCCTTTCCTTTCTTTTGCACTGTAGTAGTACCCAGGGTGTCTTGCTAAATGTGAAACATGATCTTCAAGATAATAATTGCCATGAATGGCGTCTATTGAATATGACAAATACATACCACAGTTGAACCGATGCATTCTTCCCTTCCTGTCCTGAATTTTGAAAGCAAATGTGCCTGGCATGCTTGACGAAGGACAGGGAAGAGATCTCCCTGTGTCTGCCCCATCAGAAGCCATCTTTAAGGAACCCTCACTGAAATGTTAAACAAAAATATAAGAGAAAAAGTGTAAGCAAATCCTTATATGTAAAGAAAGTCGTCCACCTCCGGGTTTCCTCCTCATCATCAGGAGCAAGTGCCATGGCAGAATCCCAAAATTTTTGCATCATAGTGTTTGCAGCCTCTGTACTAACTCCAGCAGTATTTCCCACCTAGTTAAGGTGCAAACAACAAATATTAACATTCTTGCCACAAATAACAAGAGCACACTTGAGGAAGAGGAATTTGATATTCAAAATGTATTCTTTCAATTCCACTAAATCTACTAAACAACCAACAAAAGCAGAGATCTCTGTTCCATATAAATCATATCCTTGAAACAATAAGTATATAACTGTTGAAAATGAATTGCACATAAGATAGGAAAGGAAGTTCTTGTACAGCCTAGTTCTACTGAGTTCTCAGAAATAAATGGAAGGAACAAGACAAGAATATGCAACTAAAACGGAAAAGAAACAATCCTACAGAATTACTAGTTCTTAAGTTTGTTTCTAATGTACAAGGAACCATTGCCATACAACCATTCATGTCAACCTCATCATAACAAAGGGAATAAACTGGGTCTGGATGGAATAAAGAACTAGCAAAATGAAATTCTGGAACCAACTAAAAGGAACTCAAGGACTTCATATGACAAGAATTTGAGACATTATATCATCTCTTACTGTTCTAGCAGAAACCCAATAAACTATGCCTTCTCACCCTGGTGAACAACAATGAGACTGTGAGAGATAAGACACTCAAATTACTGATATAAATTCTCTTTATTATCCATTAATTTGTTGATCCAAGATGTCCAACATCACATCAGGTAACAAATTTAAGAAGAAACCACACCAATTCCAGAAAGACAGCATTCTAAAAGTTTCCTACTTAAGAAACCGGGGAAATGTGGAGTGAAGATGATGAAAAGAAACTGCAGTACTACGGCTGTCAATGAACCGAGCTGCTGGGTCAGATGCTCACTTGAGCTTGGTCAAAATTGAGATTGAGTCAAGCTCAAGCATGCTATTTTGGGTTCCACAAATATATTCTCCTTAACACTGTAGATGATAGTATTGCATAACTGGTGATTATAGTTTAGATCATCTTTTGCTCCCAATCTGAATAGGTAATAAGGATTATACAAAGGAAACTAACAGCAAGGTGATAACAGTGAACTCTAATTACTACCATGGGTCTTTAAGTGTAATGAAATTTAAGTAGACAATTTCAATGCAACAAAATCCAAAATCTCAAGAAGACCTAAGCTGTCAAACCCATCGAGCATGGTACACTGGAGAAAGGTAGAATAGAACTTACAGTCGCTACTGCTGCATGAGTAATATGAAGCACATCTACAACAGCAACTACAATTCCATCTGATTCAAAATTTAAAATGTCACAAAACTTACAAGTAAACAACAGATTATTTACTCGCATCAAATTTATGTGACAAAATAGCGTACATGGATAAACTTGTAAATGATCATTATGTGGTCATTCATGAGTATGAATTTACCTCTATCAACAACAGGAAGGTGTAAAAATTTTCCATCATGCATTGTATGCAATGCATCAACAATAGGTGTATCGACTGTTGCACATTCTGGATTTGGTGTCATAACCTATATCACAAATTTCACAGATTTTCCAGAGGACACATCAAGAGTCAGACCACTTTATTGAGACAGAGAGAGAGAGAGATAGAGATAGACCTTCTCCACTAGAGTTGAATCAGCTGGAAGATCTTGTGCTATAACACGCATCAAGATGTCCTTTGAACTGAAAAATTTTATAGGGACAAATCAACTTAGTGTTCATTAGTATATACCAAACCCTATAGTTAAAACTTGAATCTAGAAAAAGGAAACTCACGTAAGAATTCCTCTCGGTTTATTTTCAACTGTTATAATTGCAGAGTTTGTTCGCAATTCAAGCATCTTCTTTGTTGCCAACAGGACACTATCAGTTGGTTCAACTGTAACAACCCTAGCAATGAAACAATCAGCATGATAATGTCACCAACATAGAATTAATGTGTGTAATAATTAAAGCATTCAATAACCAAAGGTCCAAAACATAACTAAAATATGTAAGTAAAAGTATTACCTACTTTGAATTCTCAGGAATAATTGTAGACAGGGAGGGCCTAAACATCCGCTCTCGAATTGTTTCAATGAATGTATTAGAGCCTGTATGTCAACCAAATTAAAAGAGTGAATCAAATTATCACAGTGAGGGAACAGATTTGTTACTTGAGCAACCAAGAAACCAATGCTCGACTCAGGACCAGGCAGATGTTTGGCCAAAAGAAACAAGAAAAGGAAGGAAGGAAAAAGGGCACACAAAATAGACATGAAAGTCAAATCTGGTGAAGTTCTCATTGAGTAACATCCTGCAACTAACCAGAAACAGATGCTCCCCAGTGCTTTTCAACACCTTCAACAGCAGCTGCAATTGCCTTTCCCTTCTCAGCTGCTCTTTCCATCCGAGCAATAGCATCATACAAACATTTTGCTATATCAAGTAAAGCAATAACTTCTCCATTTTCCACAACAGGCAAATGCCTAAATTTTCCTTGCACCATCTTTTGCAATGCCTCCACAGCAAGTGTGTCAGAAAGCACAAATACTGGGTTTCTTGTCATAACTTTTGAAACAGGAGTCTCCTCGAGATTAAGCTCACGAGCAATTACTCTTGTTGCTATATCCTTCACTCACAAGAATGAGCAGTTGTTAAGATATGTGAAATCAAATAGAAGTCTAGATTCAAGTGAATGTAAAATTTAATTTATTTTATTAGTAATTATACTTCGTCGTACTACCTAAGCAACTATGTTCAAACCTTATCTGTCAAGATTCCACACAATAAGGCATTTGAGTCAGTAAGTAGTAACGCATCAACTCTACGAGCGGCCATACGCCGGCAAGCGTCATAAATACTTGTAGTATCAGGTACTGTCAGAGCTTTCGACAACCTCAATCTCTTTACTGTCCGCTCACCGGTCAGCCCCCTGCTTAACAGGCCGTTTCCAAATTATATCCAGTGATACTAGCATCAAGCAGAAGGCAACAACTCTTAAGGAAAAAAACTCAAATCCCTTGATTTCATATTACCGAACTTCAAAAGGACACCTCACAAATTAAACTGCCGAATGAAATATGCAGCAGAAGACATAGGATTTAAATATCGGATGTTTCAAATTGAATTAAAAAAGCAGCCTCAAATACCAATCAGGATTTCATCATCATTCATGTTCCAAACACTCAAGCAATTTGCGATTATAATTTCTCAACAACCCAACAACAGCCAAAAACATTTTTTTCCCTTGCCTTTTCCATCTAAAAACAATGTGGCAATGACAGCTAAAGATAAAATTGCACAAAACGCAATATTCAACCATATCCATATCCGCCAAAGTCGGAACACGAAAATGGAAAATTAAAAATAGAAAACAAAAGTACATACATGGAACGAGAAGACGACAGAGATTTCCGGTGAGGAGATTCGGAGCCTCCATTATCGAAACCCGCTCCGACAGCTTTCTTCCTCATCTGCGAGCTCAAAGATAAGCTTCTCCTTGACGATGATCCCCCGCCTTGACTCGTCGTCATTCCGATATTGGAAAACCCTAATTAATCAAAACTCAATCCCAAAATGACTATCAATCTTCCAAAAAAAAAAAAACAAACAAGCCCAAAAAATCACATTTCAAAAGGATAAGAAATACATATTCTACCTGAGAAGAAAGTCAACGATCAAAGAATAAGGATTGGATGAGGGGGGGAGGGGGACGACCGCCGGTGAATTTTCCGGGAAATTCAAAATATTAATTCAAATTTCCGGGGAAATTGCAGCTCTGGTTGCAAGGCAATAGCTATGAGAGGGAAAGGCTGGAGAAGGAAAGAAATGGGTGAAATGAATAATTTTGCTGCTTTCGTGGATGCACGCGTGAGTTCTACGGGTGCGGAATTGTGCGAAATTTTCGATTTACGGAATTTTGGCCAATGGAGATATGCCAGGTGGACGAATCTGGTCTTCCAATTTCATTGGACTGACAGTTAGGCTATGGTTGATATGTGTTACCGTTCAAGCATCTAATTCCAATTCGGCCCCTCCAATTTTTATTGGTATAATTTTTATTTGCGTTGATTTGAATTTTGTGTGAATTGCTACATACATGTTTTGGTGATAAGCTATAAATCAATTTTGGAAAATATTGTAGTAGCATAATTTATACTTGGGGTGATCTAAATTTTGCAGGAATTGCAACATATGTGTTGCGGTGATAAGTTATAATTCAATTTTACTAATATGATATATTATCTAACACGGTTAGGGGCACAAGCTTTATAAGTAGAGCATGAAATTTTATGATTTTAAGTTCGATAAATTTGTGAAAATTTTTATATCAATCCAGAGCATTATTAGGCATAGCTATTAGTTGTTCATGAACCAATGATAGAGTTTGACGTTCACGTATAAAGGTTTCATTTGATTTAATTTATCATATTAAGTGAACCCCACTTAACATGTAAATTAGCATGTGAATTGCTAAATACGTGTTTTGGTTTTGGTGATAAGATATAAGCCAATTTTAGTAATATTAAATATTAGCTAACACAGTTAGGGGCTAACGTTTAATAAGTAGAGCATGAAGTTCTATAATTTTAAGTTAGCTAAATTTGTTCATGTTCTTAAGCGACTATTAAAAGACAATTTAGTCATTGTATATACTATTTTAAATGATTGTAAGGACTTCCTAGTAGTATACGTTATACATTAACATTAGCGAGATTGGTGAGCAAAAATAAGGAGAAAGAGCTACGAGAATAGAGAAGGAATAAGGGGAAAAGGGAAGTCCAATAAGGAGGTAATTTACTAATTTAAAATTCAATAATTTTTATTCCATTATACGTGCCTAATGTAATTTCATATATTTTTTATAAATTACAGGTTTCTACATTCATTTTACGGTTTGTGATTAATCATGTTCGAATTGAGTTAGACTCCTTATAGAAAAAACTCTTCCGATATCATCTTTTCCATTTTCATGAGTTTCAAACTTAAGACGTCATGGTTAAAGAATCTTGCACCAACATCCGTTGGTCAATTCCCAATTTGTTAAGACGCTAAAGAGAGCATATGATATTGTATATTTATGTAGCATTATAGACCTGCATTAGGTCACCATGAGAGTTAGGTTTCAGAGATTCCGTAAGAAAAAGGAAAGAAGGGGTTGGAAGGCAACCGTGTCCGTGTGTACAGACGGTAAAGCCTACAGCAGTTGACTACGCATGCCTTGAGTCTAATAAAAATTTCTGAGAATAGCAAGCTAGGATTGACCGGATAGCATTAAAATACCTAATTTATTAGCAGTGTAATCCGTACTGTGTATGAATTAAAATTATAAATTATAATAACAATAATAATAAATAACTTATTTAAAATAATTCTACAAAAAAGGTTAAAACTTGAGTATTAAGTGGGTAGATTTGGATCCCCATTTAGACCGAATCATACAATAATGAGTACTACCATTAGTGACAAAGAAACAGAAAAAATCTGCCCAAATTCAAAATCTATTTTTGCTCAAATAAATATTTTGGCTCTACTAATAATAGTAAAATCAACAAAATATATTTTTGCATTGAAATTCTTGACCAGAGAAAACTAAATTACAAGTGTGAAGTTTGGGATAATTTTTATCTTTTGGTAGATTAAAAACGCCTCTGAAATAGAGCTTCTCATTGTTATGCCACAAAAATAGAACTCGTCAAGATTATATATTTGCATTACAAGTACATGTGGCACCAAATACATTAAATAAAATTATGCTGACCTAAATCCGATCATCAAAACCTAAACCCTACTTTAGCCACCTTTGCCGTTGCCCATTTTCAGGGAATAATTTTAGAAACCTCCCCTAAGGTTTATGACAGTTTCACTGTCCTCCCCTCAGATTTTCAAAACATCATTAACCTCAAACTAACGTTCTTATAACAAATTAGCCCAATTCAAAAAAATTAATAATAATAAAAAATGATTTCAAGAGTAAGAAGAATATTTCATACCAAACATACCCCTTAACTTATTACTAGTTGATTATCAAAAGGAAGTATTAGTTAAAAATAGATAATAAAGACTAAACTCTAACATGAGTGTAATAGAGTTTAATAACAATGACTATTTTTCATAGTACTATATAAAATAGCAAAATCAAAGTATAGGAGAGGAAAACTTGCTAATTTGGAATCAAGATTTACACGAAAAATTTCTAAACTCTTATAGTTAGTTTAGGAGCTGTGATTTGATGAGAAAAGAAAAAAATGTGACAAAAAAGACAACACTCTTTCTAGCGTTTGGAAGTTTTTGAGGGGCAGAAAAGGATAAAAAGTGTATAATTTGGACGGATGAGCTCTTACTATTATGGTTATCAAAGTTTTCCGCCCAAATGTGGGCGGAAAGCATCGGAAAAAGCTAAGAATGCCTAATAAAATTTTCTAAGTACCAAAATTGTCCTCAAATATGTATTGAACAAATTTTTATTGACATATATATATATCCAAAATCATCTCTTTTCCTAGCTTAACTTCCAAATAACATTATCACCTCTTCTCTTCCTTTCTCTTATTTTCTTTTCTTTCATGACTTAACATTTCCCATCTTTTCTTGTCTAACCTAAACATCCAAATTAGCTATTAGTATCAAAATTTGCAAGATTTTGAAAAGGAATTAAATAAGACAAAGTATGACCTTTTTAAGAAAAAAATCACAATAGATGGCTAATGATAAAAAATATAGATGGCTAATGGTTAAAAATATAGAATATGCTAAAATATGTTATGTTTTTTTGAATTATTTCTTTAACTTGCGAGGTCTATTATTTCACGTGATTAACAAGAAATTTCCATCATTTGTAATTAAAAAGAAAACCAACTCTCAAGCAATGTTTGGATTAATAAAAGGTATAATTTTAATGGAAAAGCAAATAAATCAAAGTAGAAATTTTTTTTTCTAACCATCTTGTTTGGATTACTAATACAAAGAAAAGAAAAGAAAAGAAACACCCAATATTTTGGAACAGAAAGGAAAGAATATATTATGTGCAGTTATATTTTATCTATAACTTAATAAAATCTAATTGTAAATATATTTTAATATTTTACCTTCTTTTTGTGTATTTTCATATTTATCTTGTTATTCTTATGAAAAATTTATGAAATAATAATATTTAAATAGGAATTTTAATCTTTTTTTTAGGAGAAAGAAATTACATGAATTACTAAAATATAGAAAAATAACTTTAAAATATTAACAATTATCATTATAAAATTTAGTATTCAAGATTTCAAATTTTTTTTATATTCAAAATCTTGGTTAATTTAGTACAAGTGACTAAATTGCTTATCTCCATATAAATATGTAATATTTCCGAAGTTGTAAGGATAATAAAGTCATTTGACCATCCCTGAAGTAAGTATTAGACCCCAACTGGCTTATGGGGGAGGTAAGTGATATGTTCAAAAATTTAGGGGAGGGTAGTGAAATTGTTAGAAACCTCAAGGGAGGTTTCTGAAAATTATTCCCTTTTTCTGCTTCCTATAGATAGAGGAACTTAGGGTTTTGAAGGAGACTCAGTAGGGTTTTGAAGGAGACTCGGCAGGCAGCAATGGCGCTGTACCTTTTGTACGAATCAGCGTCGGGTTATTCACTGTTTTTAGCAGGTGGGTTGGATGAAATTGGGCAGAACACGGACGCTGTTCGGAGCTCCGTTACTGATTTCAACCGCTTTGGCAAAGTAGTACAGCTCGCAGCTTTTAGCCCTTTCGAGTCCGCTCTTGAAGCTCTTAAACAATGCAATTCCATTTCCGAAGGTGTTGTAACAAACCCAGGAATCTCTTTTTCTTGGTCCTGAACTTTTGTGTATTGGGGGAATTTAAATATCCGATTTTTATCAAATCTTGAAACTTTATTTGATTGCAGCCGTATGGAATGTGTATTGGATAGTTTAGGGGAATCTTTGCAGTTTCAGAAGCTTTTAGTTTTGTTTTCTTGGTTTCTATTCTGTTTGTTATTTATGGAAAAGGATGCAAATATGAAAGTGTATTGGTGTAATTGTTTGTTAAATGTCAATAATGAAGAACGGGAAAGTTAAAAGTATGTTGTATCCATGATTTTACAGAAGTTTCTTGCTACATTTTTCTGATGAGAAGGAGTTGATGGTAACATAGAGCTATGTGTTATCCCCACGAAATGAAGCATAGCCACTTGGGACTTTGTGAATGGAGTTTTGGAAGTTTTTAACTTTTAACGATTTTGGTGATTTAGGTGTTTGATCGTTGGTTTTAGTGAAAGTTGTTGTATGCTCTTGAATGGAGTACGGAGAATTCAACGCCTTGTTGTTGGTGATTATTCACCAACCAAGTGGCTAAATATTCTCATGGTGGTTGGAGTTTAGAGATTTAAGGTTGGGGTGGCAATGAGGTTGAGGGGGTTTCTTTGGGTGGATATGTTGGAATAAAGAAGTACAAGAGCTGCAAATTTCAGTTTTGAATGTGGGATTTTGTTGCTGAGATGTTGGCTTAGTTGTTACAGTTAAACATTTTTTTAATCTATTGTTTTTATCGGTCTTTTAGGTCTTTACTACTTGTGGATTTTCTTAGTGCATTTTTCTCCTTCCCTGTTTAGTGTCTTCGGAGGGTGTGATTTATGCGAATACATTGCTTCAGTTCTAAATTTTTGTGTTTTAGGGCAAATGACTGATGAGCTAAGGAACTTCTTGGAGATCAATCTCCCAAAAGTGAAGGAAGGTAAGAAGGCTAAGTTCATTCTGGGCGTTTCAGAGCCTAAGCTGGGGTCGCATATCCATGAAGAAACTAAGATTCCCTGCCAAAGCAATGAGTTTGTTCTTGAGCTCCTTCGTGGCGTGCGTTTACATTTTGACAAGTACATTAAAAATCTCAAGGTCTGCACTTTACTTTTTTGCTTTTTACTGGTTGACATTTTGGATATACTGCTAAGTTTTTGCCTCCTTCTCTTTCTTTATTTTTTTCATTTTTCATAGACTGGTGACTTGGAGAAAGCTCAACTTGGTTTGGGACACAGTTACAGCCGAGCTAAGGTCAAGTTCAATGTTAACCGTGTTGACAATATGGTTATTCAGGCAATCTTCCTTCTTGATACCCTTGATAAGGATATTAATTCCTTCTCCATGAGAGTAAGGTTTGTATTTGTCTTATTGTGCTCCCTTAAGGCCACTACTGTAAATTTACTCCTTGCTTTCTTTTTCCTGTAGTGTTTAATCATGTATTTAACCTTTGGGCGGCTTCAGTCTGATCAGTGTCTTCGTTCATGCTATGCAACTTGAACAACTAATCCTAATTGTATTATTGTGTAAACGTGGCTTGTAGGCAAAAGGTTCCCTTACTGGTCCTACTCCTTTTCTTGAACATCTTCATTTGAAACTTGGCTCTAGATTCATGAACTGTTTCCTATCTTATCATGATGCAGGGAATGGTACTCTTGGCATTTTCCTGAATTGGTGAAGATAGTCAATGACAACTATCTATATGCTAAAGTTACAAAATTTGTTGATGACAAGTCAAAGTTGGCTGAAGATTCTTTACCAGGCCTAACTGAGATTGTCGGGGATGATGATAAAGCAAAGGCAATCATAGAAGCGGCCAAAGCATCTATGGGTATATGAATGCTAAGTTTGTAGTCTTTTTCTTTGGTTAAATGCTGATTTCTGTAGTCGCCAAAACAATATTGATATGCTTTTTTCCTCATTTCAGGACAGGACTTGTCACCAGTTGACTTGATTAATGTCAAGCAATTTGCACAAAGGGTGATTGATCTTGCTGAGTACAGGAAGACACTCTATGATTATCTAGTTGCTAAAATGAATGACATAGCACCAAATTTGGCTGCACTCATTGGTGAAGTTGTGGGCGCTCGCTTGATTTCTCATGCTGGAAGTCTTACAAACCTGGCAAAGTGTCCTTCTTCTACACTTCAGATCCTTGGTGCTGAGAAGGCACTCTTCAGGTGTTCTATGTCTTACCAGCCTCTTTTAGTTAGTTGTTGCAATCCTTAAGACATTCAACTTGTTATGTTTGAAAGCCATGGCACATAATTTACAACTTGCTGCTCATATTACACCCCAACTTTTATGGGAAATGGATGAATATTAGTGCCTGTTCATGGAGCTTAATGGCACCAATTGATTGACCACCCTCTGGTTTCAGGGCACTGAAAACTCGAGGAAACACTCCAAAGTATGGTCTTATATTTCACTCATCTTTCATTGGTCGGGCTTCTGCTCGTAATAAAGGACGAATGGCTCGTTATCTAGCAAACAAGTGCTCAATTGCATCTCGCATTGATTGTTTCTTGGGTGAGTGAGGAAAGCATGTCTTTATTAGTTATTCTATCTACTCCACCGAGTAATTTTCTGCTTTTTCTCCCCCATTTACAGAGAAGAATACCAATGCCTTTGGTGAGAAACTCCGTGAACAAGTCGAAGAGAGACTTGACTTTTATGACAAGGGGGTTGCACCTCGTAAAAACATTGATGTGATGAAGGCTGCTTTAGAAAATTCTGAAAAGAAAGGTGTGTGGATTTTATTGCTTATTCCTTTAGTTGCTCATCCATCAAATGAATTGATGAACTTTTGATTCCATTTCTTCGAGTGAATACTTCTGGCTCTCTGGTGAGCCCAGAATGCGGTAACTTGGCTGTTAAAGTGAACATGACTTGAAATTCACAAGTCTCTTGAGACATGCTTTTTAGTCAAGCAATTACTAGTTTACCACTTACAGGTGTTTACTCGTTTTGTCTGCTTGGGTTTGCAGAATTGGAAATGGATGTTGATGATGCACCTGATGAGCCTTCAGTAAAGAAAAGCAAACAAAAGAAGTCAAAAGCCCAAGGTGCAGAAGATGGTGAAGCCATGGAAGAGGATAAAACTCCAGCTGTTACAAATGGTGATGCTTTTGATGAGCCTAAAACTGAGAAGAAGAAGAAGAAAAAGGAGAAGCGAAAGTTGGAAGAGGAGTCTGAGAAGGATCGGGCTACAGAAGATGCAAATGGTGACAATGGATTGACCGCAGAGGATGGAACAGCAAAGAAGAAGAAAAAGAAGAAGAGTAGGGATGAAGATGGAGAGACTCTAACTGGTTCTAGTGAAGGTAAAAAGAAAAAGAAGAAGAAATCAAAGAGCAAAGACGATGAATGACTTGTGTATGGTGTAATTGGGTTATAAAGCTGCTGCCTTCTATGTGGCCCTTGCTTATTTCATGTTGTATTTACTAGGAGAAGATTTATGCCCCTGTTTACTAAGTCAGCTTCAGGTTGCTCTAAGCTAGTACTTTTAGGTACGAGTAAGTTTCGTTTTCTCCTTTATGACCTCTATGATTGGTGGACCTCGTTGCTAGTGAAAATGATGGTCATAATTTTGGATTCCTTCTGC
Organism: Coffea eugenioides; assembly: GCF_003713205.1. Taxonomy (NCBI): domain Eukaryota; kingdom Viridiplantae; phylum Streptophyta; class Magnoliopsida; order Gentianales; family Rubiaceae; genus Coffea; species Coffea eugenioides. The sequence goes on along the minus strand of NC_040038.1, from coordinate 10,396,218 downwards.
CAAATACAGCATTTGCTATTCTGGTTTGGACTGTTAGCCCTTGCTTGTATGATAATCCTATTTTATTTTAGCTTAAAAAAGTCTGCTGCCTGTCTTGTTTCGCTTATGATTAAGGCAGTACCAATAGCAGAGATCATAGGTTTTCATGAATGTGAACCAAAGTATAATTCCAGTACGTGCCAGAATCGACCATTGTTATGCATCCTGAAAGCTGCCTGCTTTCACGTCTGAATATTCAGATGGGATAGTATTGTGCAAAGTTTTCCGTTTACAGGACCATTTCTGTGTGAGGAAGGAAAAATCCATCATCAATTTTGCCTTTTGACCGGTGTAATGAAGCCCGCAGCCTGATAATCGTCTGGTCCTGATAAATTTGCCTTGCTTCTTGGTAGGAGATTTTGTATTCCAAGATGCAGCTCGATTGTCCTTGATTTATCAGTTCCATAGCTTGGTAAGGTCACTGCCTAAGTGATAGAGGAGTATATGGAGTTCTTGACTGTCGTGCCAATAACAAATTAATTGTTTCTCAAGTCAACTAAATTGAGATTCCATCCTCACAATAAGGTCTTGTTTGGATTGCTATTTCAAGGTCTTGTTTGGATTGCTATTTTTAGAAATTTTTGTTAAAAAATGTACTGTATCGATTTGATGTATATGAAGTAAAAAAAATGATTGAAAAATATATTCATGAAAAATATAAATTTTTTTTTTGCGAAAACTAATAATCCATTGTCTTAAGCAACCAAAAGGGTTGATGTTTAGGTTATTTTTATTTTGCACCCTTTAATTATAAGTTTTGCTTTGACTCTTAAAATTCAAAATGAGACACTCTAGTTCTTATAGTATAATATTTGCATCACTTTAGTCCTTAGTGCATAATATTTCTCCTACTTTAATTCCCTACACTATAAAATATGTTACATTTTAGTTCTCATAGTATAAAATTTTGTTCTATTTGAATATAATATTTGTCTCACTTTATGATTTTATTTAAGTGGAGCAAATTTTATATTTTAAGGATTAAAGTGTCCTATTTTATAGTTTATAAAGTAAAGTAGAATTTAGGTATAATTAAAGAGTGCAATACTAATGAAATATTAGTTTTGTTTGTGGTGAAAATATGTAATATAATGCCTTAGTTTTTAGAGGATCATATTTCTTGTTAATGTTTTGTTTTTTGTCATGAAAACATACATACATATCTATACATACATACATACATATATATATATTAGAATGAAAATAGAAGAAAAAATCGAATACTATTAAAAAGGGTATATATATATTACAATGAAAATAGAAGGAAAAAAATCAAATACTATTAAAAAGGGTAATTGGAAAGGGTACACAAGGCCATGAAAGTCTTTTCACATACAAAGACCTAGGGAATCCAAACATGCCGCAGGAAAGCACAATGCCCTGTTTTCCCCCCTCGCTCTATTCACCCACCCCTCAACTTCTTTCTTTTCTCTGCTTATTACTAACGTCAAAGCGTTGGAAGGTCCGCACCTACCCGCCACAGCTCACCAATCACGACGACACTTCCTCCTAACTCCTTTCTTCTTCTTCTTTTACTAGTTTTCTGCTACTGAACCTTCTTATCACATTCATATTTGTCGGCCCTTTTATCAACAACCCAAGGGTCAAAAAAGAGCAAGATCTGAAAAAAAAAAATGGCAGCAGCTGCGGCAGCCAATTTGGAGGATGTCCCTTCTGTGGATCTCATGACTGAACTCCTCCGCCGCATGAAGTGCTCCTCCAAACCCGATAAACGCCTTATTCTCGTTGGTAATTTTCTTTTGTTAAGAATTTTAAGTACTTTTTGTTCATGGATTTTAGATAAAATTTGCCTTTTTTTTGCCATGAAAAAAATGAAAAGTTTTGCTTTTTTTGTTTTTCTCTTTGTTTTTGCCTTGTTTTTGTGGGTCTTCTGTTTTTTCTTTTTTGAATACAGTTTTTATTCAATTGCATTGTAACTCGTGGGATTTTTTGTTGTTGAATGTGTTAATTGGGCTTTGAAATTTGTAGTTTCTGTGGCTGTTGGTCCATTTTTTTATTTGAAAATATGGTGTTATTCTCTTTTTCTGTTTCCCTTTTTGGGATTTGCCTAATTTGGGATTTGGATACGAAAAAGTAAAAGTAGATAGGATATTAAGATGCAAAAAGATTTCTGCTTTCTCAAGTAATGCAGAATTTAAATTGAATTGTACTTGAACGGGGATGGAAGATGAAACATGATGAGAAGTTTTTATCCGAACATTCAGAAGATTTTCTTTTACCAAATTTGTGTTAAAGATGTATTTTCTCCAGCTTTTGAATCACTTGCGCGTTTCAATTGGGACCTGTTGCTTTCCTGAACAGAAGATTACTTGTTAAGATTACAGAAGAGTTTGTATGAAGAAAGATCAGGAAAGATCTTCTTTGCATATCTATCATGCTTCCCTTGGCTGTTTTGTCTGAAAAGTTACAGCTTTTCAGTCTACGAGAGGAGAAAGATAGTTGTGGGTTCACGAAGGTTTTGTGAAAAAATAAGAAAGTTGAGATTATATATTTTTTCAGAGTTGGAAGGCAGCAGGCTATCTGAACTCCTACAAGTTTGTGGAAAGATACTGCTAAAGTACATCACTTCTTTGTTTGAGTTGCTTCAGTGTACAATATATATGCTTATTAAATTCAAATTGTGAATTACAAATTCCCATATTCAAGGAAAGGCCATCAGTAACCAATTTTGCATAATTTATTAGCAATTGATTTGCCCATAAGTTATCCAGATGTCAGCGAAAACAAAAAGAAGTGAGTTACATATGATTGTTACATGCATAGTAGTTAACAGTGCCCGGAGCATGCGGTTTGAGTGCAAAGACCAGCGAGCCCAATGTCAGCACTATTTCCTTGTTGCAGTGACTGACTTTTATGTAGCATAGGGAAAGCACAAAAGTGCAAAAGCTCACTTTTCCAATTTTACTTCTTTTTCTGCTTTTCTGTTCTTTTTTCTTTTGAGTTAACTGTTGATTAGTGACTTGGATCAGTTTTGAGAAGCATTGAGTAACTTATTGTAAGTAGGGTAAAAGCTGCAGTCCTGCAGTTTCTCTTTCCTCTCCACCATGACCTTTGATGGCTTTGTCTTCTCTTCAAACGATAAGATGAGGACATGGATAAAATTGATGAAGATCTTTAGATGCTTAATATTCTCTGGGTGTTGGAATGCTTTAAATTTTTAACCTGTGAAGATTTCTTCTCTACATTTTACTTTTTGGTCATCACTTAATGTCAAAATTTTATATGATTAGCATTTAAGCTGTTTTATGTTACTTTATTGTTAACATATGGATTTTAACTGAGGGTGCAATTTATGGTTAAAGTACTCTTAGCATGCTATGCTTTGGTTATGAAGCAAATCTTGGAGGAAAGATCTATATTATACGCTCAAATCTGTTTGAAGTTGCAATTCCTTGACTTATGTTTTTTAAAATTGACTACCTTATTGACTTGGACAATGTGAACCAACTGATTATAACTTTAGACTCTTGGCAAATGCAGAAGAGTTATTTTGATAACGAGAATGTTTGATGTATGCTTGTGTTTCAACCCTCAGTTTTAAAAATGCACACATTAGTAATATCAATTTTCTGGTCCTAACTCAAATCTGAAGTAGCAGATGGCTTATGTTTGTTTTCCCTCAGCATGAATGGTTCAATTCTGATGTTTTTTTGATATTTTTGATAAGTTTCAGTGGAAGTATTTTTCTTGACCATTTAGTGATTAATGTGTTGGAAATGGTTGCTTTGCAGGTCCACCTGGATCTGGAAAGGGAACACAATCACCACTTATTAAAGATGAATACTGCCTATGTCACTTGGCTACTGGTGATATGCTTAGAGCCGCTGTTGCAGCCAAAACCCGGCTTGGAGTTAAGGCTAAGGAGGCCATGGATAAGGTATACTATGTTTTTAATTGGTACATTTACTCGTAAATTTCTTCTGTGGTATGTGCTTGGATGCATTTGCTCATCTGTATATGGAATCCCTTTCTCTCTGATTTATTTTGATTGTGCTGCTTCTTAGGGAGAGCTTGTATCAGATGATTTGGTTGTTGGTATAATAGATGATGCTCTGAAGAAGCCTTCTTGTCAAAAGGGATTCATTCTTGACGGATTCCCAAGGACAGTGGTCCAAGCGGAAAAGGTTTGAATTGGTGCAGCATACAGATTTTATCAACTTCTTATTGATATCTAGTACTTTTACTGAATATGGGTACATGTGTTGATCATAACCATGCTATAATTTCTTCCTGTTCAGCTGGATGAGATGCTTGAAAAACGAGGTGCTAAAGTTGACAAAGTTCTCAACTTTGCAATTGATGATGCAATCTTGGAGGAGAGGATTACTGGACGCTGGATCCACCCTTCAAGTGGTAGAACCTACCATACAAAATTTGCGCCCCCTAAAGCACCTGGAATTGATGATGTAAGACTTCAAATTGTTTGTCCTATTTCAGTATTTTGGTTCTGTGACTGGTATCTGGATGCCAATCTATCTATGAGTAACTATTTCTGGTTCTGTGACTCTTGTATTTTAATGTCCTTGTGAATATTCCCAATATGGATCAAACTTTGGGACGACAATTAACTATTAATTCGTTGATGGGTTATTTGGAACCAGACACGCAAAGGCTGACTCTGTTGTGCATTTTTTTTTTCCTTTTTGGGTGAAGGTCACTGGAGAGCCTCTCATTCAACGCAAGGATGATACTCCTGCCGTGCTCAAGTCTAGGCTAGAGTCCTTCCACAGGCAGACTGAACCGGTATTCTTTCATTTTCTTATGTTTCATGGTTTCTTGACTGCTGATATTTTCATTCTCCTGCCTTGGTTTGCTTCTGTAATTGAACTGTGGCCTATGAAACAAGACTTTGATACATCATTAGATGCCTTTACAACTCATTTCATGTTTGAGAAAGTGTAGGTTTGATTTGTCAAAAATCATTTCACTAGGTTTATATCTTGTCTTTAAAATATCTCTTCCAGATTTCCATAAGTAGGACACAGAATACATTGAGGTAAATAATGGGGATGGAGATTTTGTTCTCAAAAGCTAGTTTTCTTTATATGCTTGACCTCTGGTAAATACTTGAAAGAAAATGGGTGTCATCAAAATTAGGCGAGTGCGAAGATAAGCACAAAAATAGTGAAAGGATATTAGTTGTGGTCTAACAATTGTTGGCATCCATGCTTCCATGTTTTGTCGGTTAATTGATACAGACAAATACTCCCAGAGGCACACTGTGTGGAGGCAGATGCTGTTGAACTGAACAATTGTTATTTCACTAGTTTTAAAACTCCTGGGTCTTAATCGTGCTGATTAACAGCTGTTGCACACTGCTATTGTATAATCTAAAGCAGTATTAGAGTGTGCTGAAGAGACAGAAATGGGTGAAATTACAAGCTTGCAGGGTCAAAGACAGATGAATTTTGAGATCTATGGCTAACAAGTATAAATGGCTTTTGCATTGTCAATATTGCATTGGTCCTTAAAAATTTGCAATGTCTATTGGTTAGTATCTATCCATGTAATAGTGAGGTTGTGCTTTGACTCAGTTAAATATGATCTGGGACGACCATTCTTATGGTTAAATCGGGTACTAAACAATGCCATATGGTGCTGAATAGGCTTAATAGGTAATATATTTGTTTCTGGTGCTGAGGCATTGGCTATAAGACGTCATTAAGAGTTCTGTGCCATGCTGCTTGTTCTGGACTGAGGCCTTGAATCTGCTCTATATCAACCTGGTTTACCAATTTGGTTGCATATTTTAAGATGTCTTTTTGGCTTATGCAGGTTATTGATTATTACAAGAAGAAGGGCATCGTTGCAAACCTTCCTGCTGAGAAGAAACCAGAAGAAGTCACGTCCGTGATTAACAAGGCACTCTCCTGATTGAAGAGGCTGCTGAGTTTTTCTGTTGACTAAACATTGAACTTCTGTTTATGTGGATTTTGGTCACATAGATAAAATACATCATTCAGTTACTGACGGACCTGCTTCCTTCGTGGGGTTTTTGCCTTTTTAACGCTAAGCACGCTTCGAAAATAGCTTTGGAAGAGCTTCTTACTCTTGAGTTATAAAATAAATGTAGACATTTTTCCAGAGGATTATGTTCCATTGTATTGCATTGTTTCGAATCATTCAATGGAGTTATGACTTTGATGCTCTGATCTTGTGGGAAATGGGGCTTGGGCCGTTTTACTTTTGTCTCATTGACCTTGTTTACAAGTGGAATTGACCTCGACACCCCAAATTCGATTGTTATTTTCTGGAGTTTTTGTAGAAAAATATATTGTAATTATTTGATGCATGTGAGGGAAATAGTGAGTGAAAAATATGTTCAAACAGGTGATTGAAAAGTTTGTTTCTTGAAAAGTTTGTTGAAGCAAAACGTAAAACGTTTTTTGGGAATAAAAATGGCAATCCAAGGAAGTTAACTTTCTGTAAAAAAAAAAAAAAGGTTCATTTTATATTATTTAACACCATGAACATAATAAAGGGAAATGCTGCCATATTTCCATGGGTGGTGCATTTTTTTATTCATGTGAGGCAAAGAAGCACTAGTCGGGAAACTTTTGAAAAGGCGTGGTATGGTCCATTTGGAAACATTTCAAAATTAGACGCCTGCCATAGGAAAGCGGGTTTGATGGTGGCTGACCATTGCATTTGCAAAAGTGTGACGCAGAGATGAAGGTTGGACAGATTCTATATTTTAGGGAAACATTTTTTTTTTTTTTTCAAAAGTGAGACTAATCTGAGAAAGTATCTAAATATAAGAATGTAATAAATTTGAATATGTGTTTTCAAATGCTAAAGTAGATAAACTTTAAATATAGTAACGTGTGTCTTATTCTATCAGTTAAGGCGTCGAGGGTTTCGTGGCTGCTGCAATTTGAGGCCTCCAAGGCATAGACTCTTTAAAAGGTTAATTCCACTTTACACCCTTTAATTATATCTAAATTTTCACTTTAGTCTTTAAATTTAAAAGGGGACACTTTAGTTTCTAAATTATAAAATTTGTCTCATTCGAGTAATTTCATTAAGGAAGTGGGACAGATTTTATGCCTAAGTAGGTATATTTTAGGGACTAAATTGGGATAAATTCTATACTTTAGGAATTAAAATAGACAGATTCTATATTTTCGAAGCTTAAGTACAATAAATTTTATAATTTAAAAATTAAAGTGTCCTATTTTAAAATTTAAGAACCGAAACGAGGACTCGGGTATTGTTAAAGGGTGCAAAGTGAAATTAACCCCCTCTCTGAATGACCACGTTCTAATTAGGACAGCTTATAATAATATAATGTTGCTTCGAATCGATTGAATTGATTAAATACGTCAAAAGATAGATCTATAAACTTTTCGACATGGATATGCGTGAATGACTTGACAATCTTAGTAGGACAATATTGTAGTCCACATCACATCACCTGCAACTGCTCCTAGCGATTTTATGTATTTTACACGTCGCGTAATTTTATTTATACAGCGCGTAATTTTGTTTGCACAATATATAATTTTAAAATAATTTTTGTGAGTCCCATACATATTATAAAAAATGAGATACAAAAAGTAATTTGAATCGTACAATTTTTTTAGATCAAATTTTAACCATGAACAGCTCAGAAGCGATCCATCTGATGACCGCTCCTACCCTTATCCACATCGGATGGTCTCATCTGACCGAAACCCCCAATAACTCCACTATACTTGGAACAAAAATGAGTCCACCTTCCCCCCCAGTCCCTGCATTTTTCACTTCTTGCACAGTCTTCTTTTGAACATCCCTCTGCAAACTTTAAAGGTATGTTCAGTTCTAGACCTTCCATTTCATTTTCCTTTTCTTTTTTCCAACTCAGTTGATGTATATCAAGTCTTATGCAGCCTTTTTTTTGGAATCTACTCTTGATTTCATTGCTTATGTCTTGCTTTATCCATGACTAATTTTTGCAATTGGATATTTAGGTGTATTTATGTATATCATCTGCTTCGGGATATTATCAGGTGTTTTAAGTCTTCAACTTTAAAAAATCTCGGATCATTATCATGTTGTGGCTTACTACTTGATCCAACATCAGTATCCACCTAAGCAGAGGAATAAACTGAACCAGTTATCCTACTAAATTTCCAATTTCAGCAGTTATGTTCTTCAATCATGCATGTCTTCCTAAAAATATTACTAGTATGTTTCCTAGGATTACAGTCTTCCTCTTCCTTATTTATTTCAGCTGATATTTTCTTCTGTGGTGGTAATTGACTAAGTTTTGCCATGTCAATTTGGCTTCAAATGTCTGGCGTCGTTATATCTTGCAACAATTAATTGCAGTGGATTTCTGGACAAAGTGAATATGGCATCATTTCGAGCATTCTTGAACAGCCCTGTTGGCCCCAAGACGACACACTTCTGGGGTCCTGTAAGCAACTGGGGATTCATTCTTGCAGTATGCTTCTCTCCTGTGAAATATCATATCCAAATGCACAATTCCTTAAGTTTATGGTAGTCAAATATGCATTTAGCCTGAGCCTAATGGTTTTGACAGGGATTAGCTGACACGCAGAAACCCCCAGAATTGATATCTGGCCAAATGACAGGAGGTTTTTCTAGATATATATATATTTTTCTAATCAAAGGGAAGACTTTCTGGAGTTGGGCTCTGATATCTTTGTGCATTTCATCATTCTGCAGTGCTGTGCGTATATTCGGCATTGTTTATGAGGTTTGCTTGGGTGGTACGGCCACGGAACCATTTTCTTATGGTGACTCATGCCTCGAATGAATGTGTGCAACTATATCAGCTATCTCGTTGGGCAAAGGGCCAGTGGTACGTGAGTATGTATTTGAGGGTTTAATTTTTTCTAATAACAAAAAGAAAGGCTTAAATCAGTTGATGACGATCTTTGTGTCTTTAATCAGCATTATTTCCTTGGGGTTTTTTTTTTCCTGGTACCATCAGCTTCTTTTTTGGCATAGTCTGTCCAACTGCCACAATTCTGTCTGTCCTTTTGTCTGAAGTAGCATTTTGTTGTTAAAAAGCATCACTAACAGGAAGTAAAAATGATGCCTGCTACCAAATGCTTCAATGGTTTTGTGTTTCCAAATCATTTCTAGAAATCCAATTACATTTTATATTTTTACCTTAAAAGAGGAAGCTTGAGAAGTTTGCTCAAGCTTTGATTAGATTGTGACAACATTCATGATGGCTTCACCTTCACTTCCACAGTGCACACTTCACTGTGGCGTCTGTCTAGCCAAAATAGTTGCATGATGTGGGGCAAATAAGGGAGTGGAAGAAAATAATTAGCACAAAAATGGAAAAAGGAACTGTAAATGTTTGAGAAACACCAGTTCTCTCCCTGCTTGAGTTGCTGAGAGGAATTTCGAAATTCTTCAGATTGATTGATACCTGTTACTGCATCTTTCCAGTTTTTGGCTTATTTCTAGAGCAGTAAACAACCAACTGGAGGCATCCATCGTTTATATCTACTGTACTCTGATATTCGTTAAGACAGGAAATTGCTTATTTGTATCTTTGCGTCTGGTTCTTTTTGTAGGTACTTACAGCACAAAGAAGACAAGCCTACAACATCTCAGTGATCTGGATCTACGTTTTATGTCTATATGCATATGTAGCATTCGAGGCGATCCTCATTCTTGCAACTGTTTAAACCATTTGTAGACAATAAAATGCACAGAACAGAAGCAACATTCTTTATCTTATATGTACTGATGTATCCATATGACTGTATAACCATTTCTATATTTATCTTATAGAAATGATGAAGAAGCTAGCAAAATGCAAGTTCAAACTCGTAAACCTTTTGGTTGCCAACATATACAATTTCACTTCAACTAAAAATTTCTTTAAGATTTCCCTTTTGTTTTTTTTTCCGGCAGAGGAGAGGTGAGACTTAAGAAGCGGAGATGGAGAGGAGGCAGCGGGGTTTGTGTTACGATACTCCTTGAAGCTTTATACACTATTTTGCTTTTCTTAAAGAAGGCAAGGAGCAATGGTCTTTCTTTCTTTTGTTTGTTTGACAGAAATACCAAAGGAATTTTATTGATCAACATAATGAATCTGCATCAAGAGCAGAGATGACAAAATCAGGAACCTCTCCAGACACAAGTATCTAATATAGAACAAGCATTTCTTGCTAACAACTGAGCTGCTACATTAATCCTTCTTGGTAAAGGGCTTTCCAATCAGAAACAACTCTGTGACAGCTTGCTTGGAAAATTTGATCCAACTGTCATATTGTATGTTGCTCATACCTCTTTTCTCTGCGCCAAAATCCCTCTCTACTCTTCCCCATCAGCCAATTTCCCTGCGGGAGACACCTTCAATTCGCTTTTCGGTTTTGTCTTGAGGCTGTGCTCGGTTTATAGAGATTACAGGAATTGTTGTGAATATAGAATCGTACCATTTCATATGGTTTTCGAAACCAAGAGCGACCAGAAACCACGACAAACAAAACAACAAAATACAGCGGGCACAACCGAGGTAATGGTCCGGCATAATTCTGCTGGACTGTTGTACATTTTACAATATTTGATATGCAAATTTATATAAAACATTACACCAACATATGGCATATCCTATCCTAACAATAATAAATGTTTGAGTTTATTGATAGGCAAAGCCTTTTTGGATTCAAGCAACAGTTAAGATAGTGCACCCATAGCTCCAATTCTACATTCTCATGTGTCCAGGACAAAATTGCAAAAAACCAACTGGAGCGCTTGCAAATTTCCAGTTTACTTGCCATCACTGCAATCTCACTTTTCCAAAGTCCCAACCATAGTAAGATCACTTAATTACTCAAGTCGTTTCAATAGGTTTGGGCAAATTATCCTCATATATATGCTTGGCATGCAAGTTTTGGTTCATTCTTCTACCTGTTCATTGCTCATGTCTTCAACGTTTTCATCGGCTAATTATTCTCTTGCTCAAATTGACTGTCTTGTCCTAATGGTTATCTTGTGCTTTTTATGGAAGGCAAAGAATCTCAAAGTTCATTTCGAGGATTATTCATTTTCTGTTGTAGAAAATACAGATTAACATTAAGGTTCATTTTTTATCCATAATCCCACTAATTCAGATTCAACAATGAAACTGCAGGTTAAGGTTCCTCATTAATGTTCACAGCAATAATTGAACATCAACATGCTTATCAGATAATTACAGATTGGCACAGATGATATACTACTGATGGCACAAAAGGAAATATTGTCACAGTCGAAAACTATTCTCAATGAATTTTATAACTTCAATTATTTGCATGATTAGCAATATTGGCGATTTCGATATGAATCAGCCGAGTCGTAGCCGGAACTGATTCCTGAATCGCAGATATTACCATATCCACGGTGACTCGTTTTGATTCAGCCGATATTAACCAATTTGAATCCGTAATGTATGATATCGGCCGATATATCCGAATTTACTTAAAGTCGACTTGGATATTTTTTCAGATTGTGCATTTTTTGGTATTTTATAATTTTAGTAAATTTTTCAGATTTTTTGAAAATTTTTTTGTGCTATAATGTGTGTATCATCTGATATTCAACCGATATGCTGCGACAGATATGGAACAACTGAGATCATGATGCGACCGCTACCCGACGGCGAACCATGATTATTTGATGAAATAAAATCTACTACAGAATGAACAACCAGATCTGCCTAATGCCAACGAAAGACTTGCAAAAGAGATCGATGTACTGCCTCCAAGTGAGGAAATTTACTCAATCCTCCTCTAGGAAACAATAATATAATGACAGAATACACCATAACAGCATGTCTACCAAGTACCAACTAAAGCTGCACTACTACTGCTTCCAGCAAATCAAACATGAAGCATCACCATCTTAGGCTCCATTACTCCAACAACAACTGAGTCCAAAAAATGAAAAAGAATCAGTTGCCTGGTTGACACTATAGCCTGACCACCTCTTTGAGCCCCTTCTACTTCCTTCTCACCTGAAGGCACTCCCGCAACAACCGCAGAAACCATTGAGCCACCAACATCGACAGGAAGCCACCTGCAAGCAACAACACCCCAGCCAAATGAGCAAAGGTCGGGTAAATCAACTTTCAACCATGACAATCGCGCTTTATGGATACCATCTTTTGCCTAGCCAATGTTATAGCATCGACTTCTTGATACTTTTGTCAATGTTAAAGCCTCATCTCCATGCACTCTGTGTCTGGTAGCTAGAACAATTCTTTGGTCAAGGTTAACTAGCTCTTGCTGGCTTTTGATGGCCTGCGGACAAACTTCATAAGGCCTTGTGTAAATGTACCTTATCTATGAATCTGAATACATGAAACTAGTACAAATCCCTGCAAAACTTCAATTACTAAGACACATTCTTCACCAAATCCCTGCAAAACTCAATCGAATAAAAAAATTCGGGTACCCTCACATGATGCCCAAATCAACTACTACAAACAAAAATCACATCTTTAACAAATAAAAAAAAAAAAAGAATTCCCATACAACAAGATAATGTAATTATATAACTAAACATGTGACTAGTGCAATAATCTTACACAATTATACCTCCACGAGTCGTACCTGCCTGATTCCACGGCGCAGCAGCCATGTTAACAGCCCTCTTTAACCAGCTATCAACTCAAACATTTGATGTCCTAAAAAGAAGTCCACCGGCCATGTTAAGGATCTCAAACCAGCTATCAGCTAAGTATTTAATATCCTAAAAAAGTCCTCTCTTGTTATAGAGTATTATCTTTGGGTAATTATATCCCGGCGGCTTATTGATTAGTATTACTTTTAATGATATTGGCATCCCTTTCGAATCCTACAACAACTGCGATGGAGGAAATAAAAGACACAATAAGAACAACTCAGCTTTTCCTCCCACCAGCTAAAACTTAAAACACATACTAAACTAAACACACTTACGTTAATGGCGAAAGCACCAAAAATAGACCCCAGAAATGGGCTTTGCTCAGAGACGAAAATCTTCCACAGCCTTAGACCACCAGTTCCATTACCACCACCTTCTGAGCCAATTTCCATTACTGAGTACACTCTCTCCCTCCTCCATGCTTCCACCACTCCCACCACGCCGTTCCTCATTGACTCCGCCACCGACCACCGAATCTCTTACGCGGACTTCCTCAACCAAGTTCAGTCCCTCTCCTTGTCCCTCCAGTCCCATTTCCCTTCCCTCTCCCAAAACGACGTTGCCTTCATTTTCTGCCCTCCATCCCTCCATGTCCCAGTTCTCTACTTCTCCCTCCTCTCCCTCGGCATTATCGTCTCCCCTGCCAACCCTCTCTCCTCCACCTCCGAGTTGACCCACATGCTCCAACTCACTAAACCCAGCATTGTATTCACCACTTCCTCCCTCTGTCACAAGTTCCCGGAAACTTTAAAATCTATCAATAGTGTCTTTGTAGACCAGCCGCAATTTCAATCCATGCTCTCGGACACCACCACTGGCAGTGGAGTGGTGGGAAAGCATGCCGGCCGTGTCATCAGCCAAAATGACACGGCCGTTATACTTTACTCGTCCGGTACAACTGGTGAATTTGAAGATAATGCTGAAGATCTTCCTCGTCAGGTGATGCTGTTTTTCTTGCCGATGTTTCACGTTTACGGGTTTTTTGGGCCAATAAAGGCTGCGGCGTTGGGCGAGACAGCGATTTGATTTTGAAAAGATGCTTGAGGCGGTGGAAAAGTATAAGGTGACATACATGCCCGTGGCGCCGCCGCTAGTGGTGATGTTGCTTAAGTCGGATTTGTTGAGTAAGTATGATCTTAGCTCCCTGCGCCAACTTTTATGCGGTGGTGCGCCGCTGGGAAAGGAGGTCTCTGAGCAGTTCACGTTCCGCTTCCCCCGCGTGGAGATTGTTGAGGCACGTATCTCTCTGTCCATTTTTTTTTCCGATGCATTTTGGGTTGAATCTTTTTGCTGTCCCATGGTCGACGATTGCTACGGGTTAGGAATTGGTACGATTACATGTTTTCTATGCCAACCAATGCCACTAATATTGCGTCAAGTGTCTTATTATTATTTACACTTTAATTTTCTAATAATTCAAATTAGTTTGGTTTAACACCAAGTTTTCTCTACTCTCTAAAACTTTGAACCAAAATTCACCGACCGGTCTAATTCATATACCAATACTTTTGAGTTAATCACTCACGATTTGTTGCTTTGGAGAAAAAGATAGTTGATGTTGATGGTCCATCAGGATATATAGGCTTCCTTCTTGCTTTCTTCGAACGTGGCATCCCTATTTCTTGATGATCAGTACTATTTTCTTCACTGGGTGACCTCAGTCCATGGTTCGAAGACTTGGCCGAGACCGAGACGTCTCGGCCGAGTCGTAACCGTCTCGGCCTAGGCCGAGACGATACCGCGACGAATCGAGACCGAGATACTCGTCTCGCCGAGAAATCGGCCGAGACGTCACCGCGACGGGTTGTCACGGTCGAGTCACCCCGAGTCATCCCGAGTCAAGGTGAATTTAACAAAAAATCTATAGAAAAAAAGCAAAAAAAGAATTAAAAAAGGGAAATTCGAGGACCTCTCTACTGCCTATATCGAACCATGGCTAGTACTGATGATCCTTCATACGGGGAAAGAAATGCGAGTGATGGGAAATAGAAACAAATTTGCCACAGTACTATCACGTGAAAAGATGCGTTTTCTTTTCCACCTTGGAGGTGTACTACCTTCACTTTACTTTGAAGGTACTACCTTCACTTTACTTTGAAGGTACTACCTTGAATAGTCCACGTTAAACATACTACCTTCACTTTACTAAATTATTGGACTAGTAGTGTTGCAGAACGTGTAATCCTTTCCGTTTCCTTCAATTCTTCTTCATGGTAACTTAACTCTGTCTTCTTGCCGAGCTTTGGAATTCCGCCCTCTGAAACAAAGTAGAATGTTGCAAAAAGATAGTGCCCAATGGAGTCATTTGGCCATACCTTCACAGAGATAACCCAGATGGTTGTGATTCATGTCCTTTTTGCCTTGTCAAGCTTCAGCAGGTAATTGATTTTCTTATTGTACCTTCAGATATTCTGCTTGTAAGGTGCTCTAAGATATTAGAGTTATTAAAAGAAACTGATCCATTACAAGGGCCAACTGTAGTTTTCCCAGACAGTCGTTTCACTTATGATATGAATATACAGATTGGTTTAGGATAGAGTGTTCATCAATTAATAACAAAAGTAGTGGTAGCTTCAGGATTCATCAAGTGAATAGAATAATAGAAAAACCTCCCATCGTACTCAGTCTTCATGAGAGTGGGGACATAAGTACTGATGGTTTTGCAATGTGTAGACTAAATAGTAGTAAAGAGATGAATAAAGCGAGGGAGGGGAAATGGGAGGTGAGTCCCAAGGTTTTGGGTGAAAGGGAAGCAGAAAGAAATGGAGTGGATTTGTTTACAGCTAGAATGAGGTGGTGGATTCTCATCTGAGGGCAATCACGACATTATTGCTTTGCTCATGTGTTGTTCAGTTGATGCCAGTAGGGAATTCTTGGGGGCCTAGGTTGTTGAATAGCTGGCCGTCCTGCTCTTCCCTCCTGCTGATAGGTATCCCCAGGTGGAAATTAGCAATCTGCATTCACAAGTGACTCCAAAGCGTGAGTAAATCGCGTCTTTTTACCGGCTTTTTAATGGTTAGCAATCTTGGAGGTTGGATTTGTACTTTGTTTACTAATCCATTGCGATGCTTACTAAATTATTCTTTTTTCCAAGAATAATTTTTCCTCTATAAATTTAGTAATCCTTATGTATAAAACAAAAACTTTTGTAATTCTTGGACGACTAGGTTGCAAAGTGAGTGAAAAATCATGTGTAGTTATATATATATATATATATATATATATATGATGGTTAACAAAGAAATTGAAGAGATATGAGAATTGCTTCCACTGTACGTGTATATTTTTGTGCTAATAGAGAGGGACATTTAGTATTATCTTCCAACTTATTATAATACATAATCATCCTGGTGATCATGATCATGAACTAAAAACTATAGGAAGATGGAGAGCTAAATTATATGTTTAAGTTAATCACCCATCAACAAACAAAATGCCGAAGTTCTTATAATAAATGAAAAAATGATCATTGTTGCAGGTTTACATTATAGATTAGATGTTTAACTTACTAATATAATAAAAATAAATTATTATAATTATAAAATGTTAGAAACTGCTTGTTGTATTTTTTTTTCATATATCTTTAATTATTTTGTGATGTATTAACCATTTATATTGATATGTGTAATAGTTACAATGACGAGCAAGGATATTGGTTGGGAACATGGTAAACCCGTGGGAGGGAATAGAAAAATTGTGAGATGCAATTATTGTGGAAAAATAATGCATGGTGGCATTACAAGGTTGAAAGAACATGTCGGTCATGTCATAGGACAAGTTGAGCCTTGTCCAAGGGCCTCAAGTGAAGTTAGAGATTTAATGAAAATGCATCTAAAGATTGGTAAGATTCAAAGAGCTACAATAAAACAGAAAAAAGAAGAAATATTGAATTCTTTCCAACAAGAAAGTATGCATGGTAATTTCAACATGGTTGGCGACGAGGAGGACGAAGCCTTTTTTGAAATTGATGAAGAAAGTCGGATGGCGTTGGAAAAAAAACAAATGAAGCAAGCAATTAGAGAGAGCCAATACTTGCAATTTTTAGACGAACAACGAAGGCATTCGGTATCTGGGAGTCGACCTTCTATGTTTATGTCAGGTATGATTTGTAAACTAAAATATTATAACAAATTTGATACTATTTTATTAAATATAATTACATAAAGTTGCAATTTAGTCATTCATTTTTTATTTGTTAAATATTGTGAATTTTAGGGAATATGGGTGTTGGCACTTCAAACCCAACGACTTCTGAAAATAAAAGAGGATTGTCACGTAATTTCAGTGTCAGACAAGCAGATGAAATGACAAGCAGAGGAATTGAATCACATATGTTTCCTTCGAAACAAAAATCAGTCAAATTAATGTTTGCGAAGGAAAATATAAAAAGAGTTGGTAAGGCAGTTTCAAAGTTTTTTCATTTCAATGCTATACCATTTCATGCAGCTGACAATCCTTATTATCAATCGATGATTGATGAAATTGCCAAAGCTGGTTCTGGTATTAAAGGCCCTTCAGCTTATCAAATTGGAAATGAATATTTAGATGAAGAATTTGAAGAGCTTGAGAAATATCTTCGAGATATTTATGATAAATTTTCAACTTTTGGTTGTACACTTATGTGTGATGGGTGGAGCACTCGTACAAAACATCCAATAATAAATTTTATGGTATACTGTGATAGGCACATGATATACCATAGTTCAGTTGATTGTACCAATATTAAGAAAACTGCTGAATATATTTTCAAGTTAATGGATGAGGTAGTAGAGGTTGTGGGGGAAAAAAATGTTGTGCAAGTTGTGACAGATAGTGAATCTAGTATGAAAGCTGCTGGACAACTGTTGATGAAAAAAAGAAAAAATCTTTTCTGGTCACCTTGCGCTGCTGCGCATTGTATAGATTTGATGTTGGAGGATATTGGCAAAATGGATAATGTAAAAGAAACTATTGCTCAGGGGAAGAAGATAACAAGTTTCATATATAACAGTGACAAAGTAGTGAATCTGATGAAGACATATACAAAAAAAAAGGGAACTGCTACGTCCAGGTATCACTAGATTTGCAACTGAATTCATTTCTATGGAAAGTCTTCTTCGGCATTGTACAGAACTAAAAAGAATGTGCACCTCAGATGAATGGGCAGAGTTTAATAACACTACCAAGAGAAAAGCAGAAGCTATTAAAGTAGCTGAGTTGATATTGTCAGAGAAGTTTTGGAAAAAAGTTAGAAATGTGTGTGCAATAATGGAGCCTCTGGTCAAAGTTTTAAAAACTATTGATCAAGATAATAAGCCAACATTGCCAATTATTTATGAGGCAATGGATAGAGCAAAAATGGCTATTCAAAAGTCGGTGAAATCTTGGAAAACAATTTGGGAAGTGATTGATAATAGATGGTACAATCAACTTCATCGGGATTTACATGCGGCAGGTAATTTAAAATATTACATCCAATTTAAATATGTAATATTTATTTATTTATTTATTTATTTTCTAATTTTGTTATTTTATTGTATTTAGCATATTTTTTGAACCCGATCCTTCAATATTCTGGAACTTGTGAGTTTAATCTGGATGAAGTTCGAAGAGGGTTAAAAAACGTCATTGCAAAGTTGGAGCCAAATTTAGATGCACAAGTTGATTCAATAAATGAGGTATTCTTTTGATTATTTTATTTATTTATATTAATCAACAAATTTTAAAATTTTAACACTTGTGTATACATTATTTTTGTAGATCAAAATTTTTGCAGACAAAAAGGGAGGCTTTGGAAGTGCTATTGCAGCAAGAGCATTACCAAAATCTTTACCAGGTTTCAACTTAATTCATACTTACATAAACATCCAAATCATATAAATGAAGTTAATATTTTTATAATATTAAAATAATAATAATAAATGAATGTTATTATTACTTTGTTTGTTTAGCTGAATGGTGGCTTAACTACGGTGAAGATGCGCCAAATTTAAGGAATATTGTAGTGAAAATATTGAGTCAAACCTGCACATCCTCTGGTTGTGAGCGAAATTAGAGTACATGGTCATTAATTCATACAAAACTACGCAACCGTTTGGCAGTTAAAAAATTGCATAAATTAGTTTTTGTGCATTACAATATGCGATTGAAGGTGAAAAATTTGATGCATCAAAGAGATACTGATGATTTCTACAACCCAATTGACTTGAATCACATTTTTCACCAAGATGATATATTGGATGATTGGATAAGAGAAAATGAACAACCCACATTGCCTGAAGATAATCTGGATTGGTTGGATAAGGGCATTCATCAAACTGAATCAGAAAGTAGTGAATATCAAGAACATGACAACGATGGTTTTGGTGATACATTGTCCCAATATATTACCAAAAGAAATAAGAAAGGTCTTGCTGCATCCTCAAGTAGGAAACAAAAAAGTAAGACTAAACAAACCAGTAAGCAGACTGTTCCGTCATCTTCAAATAAAAGTGACAGCAGTAATGATGATGATGACAATGGTGACAATGGAGATGGAGGGAACAATTCTTCCAGGCATAGTGGTTACAATCGAGATAGCCAACAACCAGGAGGTATGTCATGGGCTCAAGGACAAGATAATTATTATGCCACTCAAGATACTGATCATGGCTATCGTCATGGTATAGAAGCACAGCGTCAATTCCTCAATGATTTAACTCAATTTTCAAGTGAGGATACTTTCTCTCACTATTCAGGGTCACAAAGATATAGAGGAGTCAATGATCAGATGTAAAATTTGGGTATATACTCAACTTATGAGCATGAATCTAATCAAAACCGTAGTACTAGTCAATTGGGATATGGCTATGACCAATCATATGGAATCACTCCTGACTATTACAGTGGATATCGGCCATTTGACAGACCTGGACAGGTTGAAAGGTCTACTAGCATTCATGGTAGTGGATACTATGAAAAAGAAATAGATAAGTCTCATGATGGTTCTTCTTTTGATTCCAATAACATTGGATTTTATGGTCATGATTCTACTGCATCATATGGTACCAGCGATAGTGTTAACTATCGAGGGTTTGGATACTACCATCAACAAATCATCTCCAATCCAGAAGTTCTTCCGTCCAATGATTATGGAACATCTAGTCAATCCTCACATCCAGTAAATACACCAGATAACTCGTTTACACTACCTACTCAAGGTCCTATGCCACTTCCACATCTGTTTTACCATTCATCGACCAATCACGATGATTTTGAACCACATCATCATTCTACTTGGTATTAACAGGTACGAAAATATAAAGTACTAGTATATCTTTTTACATATTTACCTTTTATCTAATATGATTTCTTTTTATTTTTGGCAGGAGATTGATCAAAATATTCCAACTTTATGCTATAAATAAATCTTTAGTTTGTATTGTTAATGGTTGATATTACTTTTGCAATTATTAGTTTTAAAATTGTGGTCTATGTTATTTTGATTTTATTTGTGATGCCATTGTTTTAAATAATTAAAAGTACTTATCGTGTGTAATATGTATAAAAATAGTACATTTTACAAATTTTCTTTTGTTATTTTTTATTATTTTTGTTTAGCATACTTTTTTTTATATTATTAACAGTTTTTAGAACATTAAATGCTTTAAAATTTACATCTCACCGAGACCGTGACCGATATGCCGAGACCGATGTGGAACGTTCCGGGCCGCGACCGCGACTTTGAACCATGCCTCAGTCTCTTCAATTGGGGTTTCTTGATTATATCCCCATATGAGAACAGAACGTGATTACCATCATCTTCTTGATGTTTGCCTTCAAAATCAAACTGGGATATTGCTAAAGGAAGTTCCTCGGACAATAATGCGTGGTTGGAGCCGGTCTTCCTTCTGAACGATCTTTTCCCTTTTGTGAAATTGTCATCAATTTTACCAGCAAGAAGCTGCAATTTACCGACCCCATCTGAACCATTGCCCATTGATGATTCCTCTGTTTCTTTTTCAGGAAGAAAGTGGAAATATTTCGCCTGAGTTTCCTTTCTTTTTCCTCCTCATCCAATTTGTTCCTCTCTACTTCTGCAACTGCAACCAAGATATCAAATTTACCCCAGTTCGGGTACAGTTCAATACCCGAATAATCAAGACGGCGTTCATCATCATTACTACCGCTCTTCCCCATCTCTTTATTCAATTCTTCCTTCTTTGAGTTTTCAACGACTGGAATTGAAAACCCTTTTTCAAGAATCAGCAACCAAACTCGAGAACACTTGTTTAATCGAAAAAATAAACACTGAGAATTCGACTTATCAAGAATAAGGAAAAAGTTCTTCATTTCAAAGCAATCAACGACGAAAGAGTTTGGAGGCAATTTTATTTAGGATTTTCTTTTTCTTTTTCCCGAAAGCAACAGATCGTGAGTGGTTAACTCACAAGTATTGGTATATGAATTAGACCGGTCGGCTAATTTTGGTTCAAAGTTTTAGAGAGCAGAGAAAATTTGTGTTAAACCAAACAAATTTGAATTATTAGAAAATTAAAGTGCAAATAATAACAGGACACTTGGCGCAATACTAGAGGTGGCATTGGATTGGCATAGAAAACATGTAACCGAGGATCCCAAGTGGAATTGGTATGCTTTGCAGTTTGCATCAGGGGTCTCTCTAATTCATTCAGTCTAATTCGGTTAATTTTTATAACTTTTGGCATAAATTCCTACAATTTTAGTATAATAGTGAATTATTTATATAAATTCACAAAAATTTATGTTTATTTCCAAATTACATAAATTTATACCAAATGTTGTAAAAATTACATAACTGAATGGAATTGGATAAAATTTTAATTGAAGATGTCCGGATTTGTTTTATTTAAAATGCTTTATAACTGAGATATTTTTTTTCAAAGAATTTATAATATTTTTCCTTGTCAACTAATAGTACAATAATTTTTTTTTACTTCCATTGTATTGAGTTTCTCCCTATTTTAGGTTCATTGTCATCTTTTTTTAAAATTAATTTTTATAACCATAAGTGATTAAGTGTAACTATAAGGAATCAAAACACTAATCAAAAGAAATCGAAACTTAAACTAGGACTGGAGAATCCAGAACAATAATCACAACTGTTTTTACAAGAGTCCGTTTCGATTCTACCTTTTAAAGGAATTGGCAATTTTTGAATTAGTTTTGAAAATGTTGCTGCCCCTAAGTGGGAGCTCGAGCTAATCGAAACCAAATTACCACATCCTTGTGCTATAAATTTGTACCAAAAATGGATATGCATTATCATTAAGGGTGGTAACGGGAGTGGGTGCCTGCAGGGGTAGAAATGGAGTAGGATGGGGCGGCAGTGGAGGTGGAGGTGCGGGGAGAAAATTTCCCCCTGTCTTAAAACGGGGAGGGGTGCGGGGCAATTTATATTCGCCTCATCCTCTGCCCGTCCTCCGCATACAAAAAAATTATATATATATATATAATAATAATTTAGTTATAATTCAATTCTTTATATTTAATAATATAATTGTATACCTCTAATGACTAATAAGTAATAATGTATTATTTAATAAGGTAACTAAACTAATAGTACTATATTATCTATTCAGACTAAACGTAAACTAATAAGGTTTCCGTCTTGACAGTTTGTTAATTTTATTTAGTGTTGTTTACAATTGTATTTTTATAAGTGAACATACAATTGTGATTTGATGCTATTACATTTTAGTCGGATGTTTTAATGTCATTTTCATGATATTGATAAGTTGCTAATTTTCTTTAATTATTAGTATTTGTAACTTATTGAATGATCTAAGATTTAATACTTGAGTATGTGTTTATTGAATATTTTAAAATAGAATCAATGATAAAATTATCTTATATATGAGCAGATTGTTGAATATGATAAGTTGATTTCTTTTCTCGCGGGGGAGATCGTAGGAGAAACGGGAAGGGGACGGGGTAGGAGACCGGAAGGTGAGAGAAGGAATTATTTGACAATGGGGCGAAGGGCGAGGCGAGAGATACTTCCCCCGCCCCAACCCTGCCCCGTTGCCACCTTTAATTTTTGTACTCGAGGCTGAGGGAGATGGGTAACACGCTACGGATTAGTTAGTATTTGCTAATAAGGACAAATTTCTGCTTGATTATTAGGTCGGCCATGTTTTGTTTTGGATTTTCTTTTTCAAGTAACAAATCAGAACTTAGCAGTTCCAAATGATGTAATGTAATAAGATGTAGTTCTAGTTCCAAGTCAAGGTTCCTTTGCACCTACAAATAACAGAAAAAAGGTAGTAACACAATTAGTAATTAGTGCCGACCTTTTTCTCAACAACGTGCTCTTGCAATCATACTTATGAAATAAATATAAACGTGAGATGTGCACTCGGTAATCATAATCAACCACTAATCAAAAACATAAAAGGAAGTGTTTGTTAGTATTCTGGATTGGGAATCGAAATCAGAACGATAAACCCCTCTAGGGGTAATGGGTTTTGGTCGTTTCCACTTGTATGTTCGCTTTTGCACTGGAATAGGTTTCCTCAACCAATGAGTTAATCATTTTGAAACTCAAAGACTTAAGTGGAGAATGATATGAAACAAAATGTAACATTTTCATTTTCACAGTGGTCTACCAAATAATAGGTATGATTATCATCACTTTTAGAACTAATATCTGATCCTCATAACCATGTACCAAACACCTCCTAACACCCCCCTAGGTATGCTTTAAGATAAATGTACTAGGCAATAGGCATCTCCAATCAAATTCTTGATCCTTTTCTGTTCAATTGATCCAATTTTTGAAAGCTTTAGAAATAATCTTTAAATTAACATACCAAAAAAAATTTCTACGCCATGTAAGAATTACAGTACTTCCTATCCAAGCATTTAGTTTACATTCCATGATTCGATCATGTGCACTAAATGTATTGGTTGTTTTTGCTTCTAAAATTTGTTTCTGCACTGTATTACCGGAAAGTGTGGAATTCCTCCATGGTATCTGCTTAAGTACTTTGATCAGAAAAAATATTTTCCTGGTATCCACTTTGCCACTTCAGGATAAGGATATTTCATGATCTGCAAATTACAAAATTAGTTTACTAAGTGTAGTGGGGCAAATTTCCCAGTAGCCACGTATCAGTTCGGACATGATGACCTGTTAGCTCGAACGGGTCAGTTCAGCCAGAAGGGACGCCAGTTCGTGCGTAGCCACTGCCTCTCAGTCGGATGGGCCCGATGGGCCGCAGCTCCCGAACCTTTCGGTGACAACAAGCGGAGCCTTAAGAGGAATCCCTCTCTAGTGGGATTATTAATCCTATAAGGAAACTACTACCCACAAGTCTATAAATACAGCACTACAAGGCAACACAAGGTACGTCATCAACAGCACTTCCCACTGTTACTTTACTCTCAAGCTCTTAATGACTTGACCATCGGAGCTGCTCCGGGGAACTAGCCCCGCCGTTCGTCCCTTTGCAGGTCGGTTCGCTTACCTCCCCTGCGCCTCAGCTCGCTCCCTCTCAGTTCGTAGCAACTCAGCTCGGATCGCATTCTAGGACTGAGCTCAATTCGCTCGATTTCTTCCCATTAGCTCATCCCTGACCAGCTCGCTCAGCTTGGATCGCATTTTTGGCAGTCGCATCAATTGGCGCCGTCTGTGGAAAACGTAATTCTTCTTTTGCAAAAACATGCCAAGGATTAGATCTCAGAAGAACGCTGACGGATCCAAGGAAAACGAGCCAAGCGGCCCCCAAAATCCTCGTCATAACCCAACTCCTGGAGATGAGGGGACGGGGCTCTCACAACTCCCGCTTGAACAACTGGTACGGATAGTTGGGAAAAACCTGCCAACCTTCGAAGCAATTATGAACTATCTTAAAAGGCAGACAGGAGGCCATCAAAACCAGAGGCCCAAGGCATGGAAAGCGGGTGGAACCGAGCTATCGGGATCTAGAACGGGAAGCCTTAACCCCCGGTAAAAGCGGGCGCGGAGAGAGCTTACGCGTGAACAGGTCGAGGTCCAGGAGCTCTTTCATAGGAACTCCCGAACTAAACACTCAGAGCCCTTCCAGGGGTTGACAAAAGGGGAGCTCTCCCACAGGAGAGAGGAGTACCAGATACAAGACGAACTGGACCTGTTGCTAGATCCAGAGGCGGACAGATATACCGTCTCTCCATTCGTCCCTGACATTGAGAACTACCCGCTGCCTGCGAAGTTCAAAATACCGACCATGAAATTCTACGACGCGACTACGGATCCGGAGGATCATCTGTTCGCATTCCTGACACAAATGTGGCTATAAATGGCCGCCGATGCAGTCAGATGTATGACCTTTCCAATGTTTCTGGAGGGAAAGACACGCCAGTGGTTCCAGGGATTACCCCCCAGGTCAGTTCGGTCCTTCAGTCAGCTTGCGCGACTGTTCTCAACTCAGTTCATTTCGTCGCGAGCCTTTTCCAAGAGCACTGCTCACCTGATGACAATCCATCAAAAGCTTGAGGAGTCACTGCGTGAATACATGGTGCGATTCAACGACGAGTTTCTCCAGATCCAAGATCAGGACGATAAGGTCGTCATGGCCACCTTCATCAACGGACTGCGCAAGCAGAAACTATACACCGAGTTCGTGGAGAAACCTCCCAAATCAGTTCGGGAGATGCTGAATCGAGCTCACAAGAAAGCTAATGCAGAGGAAGCCAATTGCTTGAAAAGCGCACAAGAGAGGCCAAACAGGTCGGAGAGGCTGGCGTTGAGCTAGCTGAGGCCAAATAGGCCAAAGAATCTCCTGCACGAGCTGAGGCCAAACAGGCCAGAGAGGCTCCTGTGCAAGTTGAGGCCAAACAGGCCGGAGAGGCTGGCGTTGAGTTAGCTGAGGCCAAATAGGCCAAAGAAGCTCTTGCGCGAGCTGAGACCCAACAGGCCAGAGAGGCTCCTGCGCGAGCTGAGACCAAACAGGCCGGAGAGGCTGGCGTTGAGCTAGCTGAGGCCAAATAAGCTCCTGCGCGAGCTAAGGCCCAATAGGCTAGAGAGGCTCCTGTGCGAGCTGAGACCAAACAGGCCGGAGAGGCTGGCGTTGAGCTAGTCGAGGCCAAATAGGCCAAAGAAGCTCCTGCGTGAGTTGAGGCCAAACAGACCAGAGAGACTCCTGCATGAGCTGAGGCCAAACAGGCCGGAGAAGCTGGCATTGAGCTAGTCGAGGCTGAACAGGGCAAAGAGGCGCTGAACTAGTCGAGACCGAATGGGCCGGAGAGGCTAGCACTGAGCTAGCCGAGGCCAAACAGGCCGGAGAGACTAGCATCGAGCTAGCCGAGGCCGAACAGGCCAAAGAGGCGCTGAACTAGTCGAGGCCGAATAGGCCCGAGAGGTGTTAAACCAACCAAAGCCAAACAACTCGAAGAGACTAGCGCCGAACTAGCCTAGAACAAATAGGTCCGAGAGGCGTTAAACCAACCGAGGCCAAACAAGTCGGAAAGGCTGCTGTAAGAGCCACGATCGAAGAGATCGAGGAGGTTGTCGAGCAGGCCATCCTGGCCTGGACATCGTATGTCGTCAAAGCATCAAGCAAGGAAGGGTGTAGAGTCGGACTCCTCCTAATCAGTCCTACGGGGGAAGAACTGACTTACACCCTGAGGTTCAACTTCAGAACCTCCAATAACGAATCCGAGTCGCGCATGGGTCTGGATCCTTTCGTGCAAATATATGAACTATTTTGCATAAGTTGGAAGTCAGTTCGCGTGCCAGCTCGGGGTCTGTTTGCGCAAGTGTATTTAGACAGTATGATAAGAAAGACATGAATGAAAAATTTTGCTAAGTATAGAAGAAACAAAAGTCTATTCAGTCCACAAGAGTCTATTTACAAAGGAGGAGTTCATATAAAAAACGGACTGGTCCTACTCAGTTCGGTCTTACAAATTACTCGAGCAAGGGCCGCAATCGTGGAATCATAGATCCCACACCGAACTGGCTCGTCGCCTCGAAATTTGGTCCAGACTCATGCGACTTTTCGATGACTCTAGACTCAAAGGGGGGCTAGTGTAGTGGGGCAAATTTTCCAGTAGCCACGTGTCAGTTCGGACATGATGACCTGTCAGCTCGGACAGGTCAGTTCAGCCAGAAGGGATGCTAGTTCGTGCATAGCCACCGCCTCTCAGCCGGATGGGCCCGATGGGCCGCAGCTCCCGAACCTTTCGATGACAACAAGCGGAGCCCTAAGAGAAATCCCTCTCTAGTGGGACTCTTAATCCTATAAGGAAACTACTACCCACAAGCCTATAAATACAGCACTACAAGGCAACACAAGTTACGCCATCAACAGCACTTCCCACTGTTACTTTACTCTCAAGCTCTTAATGATTTGACCGTCGGAGCTGCTCCGGAGAACTAGCCCCGCCGTTGGTCCCTTTGCAGGTCGGTTCGCTTACCTCACCTGCGCCTCAGCTCGTTTCCTCTCAGTTCGTAGCAACTCAGCTCGGATCGCATTCTAGGACTGAGCGTAGTTCGCTCGCTTTCCTCCCATCAGCTCGTCCCTGACCAGCTCGCTCAACTCGCAGCAGTTCAGCTCGTATCGCGTTTTTGGCAGTCGCATCACCAAGTTTTCTAAATACCATGTTATTATTGGTTGTAGATTAATGCATTTGGACTATATCATATGTTCTTCATCCAACAAGAAAGCCTACTAAGTTTCGGTTGTTTTTGTTGTGTTTTGTTTGATCGAGTGTTTCGGCAGCTGTAACAGTATGTTATACGACGACATGAATTCTAAATGATAATTCTTTCAGTTTAAATTGGTTGCAGGGATATGGAATGACTGAGGTCGGGGGAACAATTTCACGGATGTTAGGGCCTGAGGAGACTAAGAAATATGGATCTGCAGGTCGCCTGGATCAGAACAGGGAAGCCAAGATAGTAGATCTTGATAGCAAAGAAGCTTTAGCACCTGGTCAGCGAGGTGAACTATGGATTCGAGGGCCTGCAGTCATGAAAGGTGAATATTCATGCACCCAATTTTGCCGTTCAATCTTATCATGGGATACATTTTAATAGATCATGCTTTAGGACAACATCCTTCAAGTAATCAAAAGGCTGCATTTTCAACCTTATGCTGCAAACTGATCAGGGTAATATCGAAAATGATGCCATCATATCACTTGTGATCCCATGGTTTTTCATGTCCGTATATAGGGCTGTGCTTGTGGAATTCATCAGCGTTTACTTGCTCATGTTTGTTTGCTCTTGTAGTTGATTTGGAGGTATTTCTTCACGTTGATACTGATATAGGAAAACACAAGAGGACCTTATTTTTTTTTTTTTATAATTTTCTATAAGAGGACTTATTTCTCTCATAGTTTGAAAATACTCTAATTTGTGACCCTCTTGAGTGATAGTTTACCTAGTAGAGTTATATTATGCTATCCTTTTATTCTCATGGTCTCTTTTTGTGTTTTCTTGAGTATAAAATGGTGCATATGCCTGAGCTACCTCTACAAGAATTTGATATCTTAAATCCTCTCATTTCTATTGGAGTTGTTTAATTCATTGAGTTCTATCCATTGGTTGCCTACTACCCTGACGTTAATTACCAGTTCTAATTTATTACCTATTCCAAATGTAAATGGCTTTCTAAACCTAAGTGCTTAGTAGTAAGGGATTGTATCAAACTTCAAACTCAGAGAGTTAAATGGTGCATCCTAACTTCTTTTATGGTATAATTGCCTTCTTTTGATGATACTATTTTTCTTGGCCTTAAATATATTCCCTGTATGATCTGTGTTGTTTGTGTTGCAATTATTTTCTATCTTCTCAATCAATAGCAGAGGGAGACAAAACAAGTTTCAGATGAAGAAAATTAAAGTCAAATTTATCGACCGACATGCACTGTCATCAAGAAATTGAACATATTAACTTTGGCATTGTCTTGCAACTTCGGTTGTGAAATGGAGAATCATGGAGTTATTTGCAGGATATGTTGGAGATCATCAAGCCACTGCTGAGACCTTGGATTCAGAGGGCTGGCTAAAGACAGGAGATCTCTGTTATTTTGACTCTGATGGTTTCCTTTACATTATTGACAGGCTAAAGGAACTCATCAAGTATAAAGCATATCAGGTGCATAACACACCCCTCAGTTCTGTCTCTTTTGTGAAGCATTTCTATTTGCAGTTGCAGGTGCCATTCATAGCTTTAATCGTCCATTGGCTGATGAGGGTTTGCAATACAATACAGGTTCCACCTGTTGAGTTGGAACATCTGCTGCAATCGATTCCTGAGATAGCTGATGCAGCTGTAATCCCGTATGCATCTCCAACTAAGACGTGCCTTTATTGTTCAGCCTTCAGAATCTCAAGAGCATGTTTTCACTGGTATGTATCAACTCCTAAGTTTGACTCCCTAGTGTTGTCTAATTGCAGATATCCTGATGAAGAAGCAGGTCAGATTCCCATGGCTTACATTGTTAGGAAACCAGGATCACATATCACTGAAAGGCAAATTATGGATATTGTTGCACAACAGGTACTTTTACCTCTCAAAATTCTGTACAATTTATCGACTCGAGAGCAAAATCATCTTAGTAATTTCATAAAAGATAAAATACCTCTTCAAAATTTAAAATAGGATTTTGATGTCTACAGCTAGAGGATTGAGCAATAATTCCAAAGGAAAATTGCTGCAACTTCTTGATGTTGATAGTCACAATTTTTCCTCTAAATGGTAGCTCTTACTTTGTCTTCTCATTTTTCTCTCGTCGAAGGTTGCAGCATACAAGAAGATACGACACGTTGCATTTATCAGCTCAATTCCCAAGTCTCCAACAGGGAAAATTTTATGGAGGGAATTGCTGAATCTTGCTACTTCTGCTGCTCCAGCTAAATTATGAGGGCAGGAAAGGCTTCTTTCTTTAGATTTTTGGCATTGTGATAATTAATAATTTCTTGGCTTGTTCTATTTTGTACTCATTATTAAAACTCTAAACTACCACCACCTCTAAATTGCATACTACAATTTTCTGGAAGAGGTTTACAGGAAAAATGTAGAGAACCCAAACAATTATCTAGTGCCTTGGGGGCATTGAATATAAGAAACTTTGGAAGGAGACTTGATAAATCTTTTAACATTTTGAACCATTTCATTTTGGTTAATTATTCTGTGTGTAGTTCCCTTTAATTTGATTGTGTCATCGTATGAAAGCAATTTCTATTTCTTCCAGTTAATAAAGTGCCCAGAAACCACAGCGCGTCTTGTTGGATTGATTTCTTAGATTTGTTGTATTTATTGATTTCAAATTTATACGTATTTATATTATATTGGTGGTATATTTTTTGTTATTAGTGCAAATAGTGCAAATTGATTGAATGAAATTATCTTTTTTATAAAAAAAAATACGGCAACAAGAATATCACAAAAAGGAAAGACTCTTCTTTTCGTAACTATCTCTGGTAATTTTATCCTACAAGCTTTCTAATTATGCCATTTAGTAGTAAAAAACCAGACGGGATCCTCTGTCCATTATATCTGTCCATTTTTCCTATCCAATGCAAAACTACGTAATTTCGCTGATTAATACTACTGATGTGGCACATAACATTGAATGCATATTTATGGGCGTTTGGTAAATGGGTTTCAAATTCAATAATATCCTAATTGTATCCATAGTCTTCTACTTTGGAATTTCACACCACATGATTTAGATGAGATTAGGTAAGCATTTGAGAACGAGATCCTTGAGTTTGTCAGAGTTGCAGTTACATGCAGTTATGTTGATTCAGAAAGTAGGCCATCCATGTTAAAATTGAATTTGAAACCCATTTACCAAACACCTCCAAAATATACATTCAATGTTATGTGCCACATCAGCAGTATTAGTAAATGAAACTACGTAATTTTGCATGGGATAGGAAAAATGGACAGAGGATCCCGTCTGGTCTGGTTTTTGTTCCTTTTTTTTTTGGATTGAACTTTTATTGCTGGACCACGTTTGGTGGTAGGCACTACGGCAATATCTTTTTTAATACTAGTTAATTTTAATAATTATACCAACAAAACAAATATAAAATAGTTAGAAAATATAAAAGAAAACTCCAATAATTAATATTCAACAAGCTAGTGAATAGAGTATCCAAATATTTAAATTTGGCTCAATTATGAAATTGAGCAGCTGAGCTGGACTAAACTCGACCCGATTTTTGAAGAATATCAGGGATTTGGTTGGTTAAACTGAGACATCATCTTTAAAAAAAATAATAATGAGTTTACATCATTATTCATGACCATTTGTGCTCTGGGCAAAGAAGTAGTTTGCTAATAATCACAAGAAAATTAATTTACATCTCGACCATAGCTAGGCATTGAAGCCTAAATAGATAAAAAGAAAGCGGATTCACGCCTATTTTCTACTTTTCTTTATTTTTGTTTTATATTCCATTTATTTGACAAATTTCATGTTCTTTACATTCCTAGTTCGTCATACAAAAAATTTGGCAATCTTGATCGAATGGTTTAGCAACAGTGTAAGCACAATTTATAGTTGACTAATTGGAAGGCCATGGTGTTGGTGGACGCTGACAAATCACAATCCAATAATTAGTTTTATGTATATATACATGTACATATATACATGTATATATGTATATGTAAACACACACATAAATATATGCATATATATACATACATATATGTATACATGTATATATGTATATGTAAACACACACACATATATGTATGTATTACATATATATATACATATGTGTGTGTCTATATATATATTTATCTGTATGTATGTATTCTTGTATATATATACATATATCCATGGATTACAGTCCTCGATATATACATACATCGAGGACTGTAATCCATGTATATATACAGATACACACATATATATTCCATGCCTCGATGATTTTCATGTCCGTATACAGATTCTACCACCCTGAGCAAGGATTCTAATCACATTCCATCATATGCACTAGATCTTTGTTGTTTTTTCGCTTCTGATGTCTTGTTTCTGCAGCATAACTAGAAAATATGGAATTCCTCCCTGGTATCTACTATCCACTTAACCACTTTGATCGTTAAAAACCTTCTGATGATATCTGCTTTTCCACTTCGATTAGGATCACATTCCTAGATCACCGTAGTCAGTATGTCATGATCTGACAAAATACAATAGTTTACCAGGTTCTTGGAGTACCATGTTATTTTTGGTTGTAGGTTAATACCTGCAAACAAACCGAGTCGAGTCAAACTTTATCCTAATCGAGTCGACTCTCTGACTCAATTTACCAACTTCAAAGTCAAACTCAAGTTTGAGCTTGATTAACTTTCAATATAAAACTCGAGTTCGAGCTCGATCTCAACCTCGAGCTTGCTCGAACTTAAAAAAATTAAAAAATGGATAAAATAATCAATTTTCTTAATAAATAATAAAATATTAAAAATATATATGTAATTTCACTATATATATATATATATAAAATTCGAGTCGACTTACGAGCTAATGAACTGATTTTCTCCATGCTTGGTTTGAGGTCGATAGCTTGATTTGGTCTACTCAAGCTTGAGTTGTTGATCAAGCTCGAGTTGAGTTTTAATTGATTCGGTTCGTGAGCGGCGTGATTCATTTGTAACCCTACTTTACACTGTAAAACATGTCTTCATCCCTTTGAGCTTCAGTTATTTTTGTTTGATCAAGTTTTTGTGGTTTTTAGCAGTATGCATGTTACGATTAAGTGAATTCTGAATGATATTTTATCCAGTTTAAATTGGTCATAGGGATATGGAATGACCGAGACAGGGGGAACAATTACACGGATGTTAGGGCCTGAGGAGTCAAACAAATGTGGACCTGCTGGTCGCTTGGATCAGAATAGAGAAGCCAAGATAGTAGATCCTCATAGCAAAGCGGCTTTGCCTCCTGATCAGCCAGGTGAAATATGGCTACGGGGGCCTGCGGTCATGAAAGGTGAACATTCAGGGCGCCAATTTTGCCACTCAAGTTCGTAGTGGGATATATTTTAACAAAATTATGCTAAATGATAACATCCTTGAAGTAATCAAAGGCTGCGTTTTCAACCTAATGCTGCAAACTCAGGATGATAGGCAATTTCATGTAGAAAATGATGTTATAACACATCATTTGTTGATCTCATGTTTTTATGGATCCTTGGATAGATTTGTGTTTGTGGATTTCATCAGCGTTTATTTGCCCCTTGAATGGTGCATCCTAACTTCTTTTATGGTAAAATTACCTTCTTTCGATGCTGTTGTTGTCCTTTGCCATATATACGTTCCTTTGAATGATTGCTGTTGTCTCTCATGACGTTGTTTTCTATCTTCTGAATCATTACTGTAGGAAGACAGAGTAAGTTTCAGGTGGCAAAAATTCAAGGGAATGTCGCATGGATTTTCATCGAGAATTAGAACATGATAAATGTGAACCTTAGCGTTGTCTTGTTGCTTTGATTGTGAAACGGAGAATAATAGGGTTATTTGCAGGTTGTGTTGGAGATCATCAAGCCACAGCTGAGACCTTGGATTCAGAGGGCTGGCTAAAGACAGGAGATCTCTGTTATTTTGACTCTTGATGGTTTCCTCTACATTGTTGACAGGCTAAAGGAACTCATCAAATATAAAGCGTATCAGGTGCACAACACACCCCTCAATCCAGTTCTTCCCTGTGAAACATTTCTATTTGCAGGTGCCATTCACAGCTCTGAAATGCATGTGGGCATGACATTATTCTACTGCAATTATGATTACTAGTCACTGTGCATGTAGTGTGTGTATATATATATATATATTAAAGGATGCATGTAGTGTATTAAGGGCTTATTTGGATTCTGAGCTTTCACAAAAAAAAATTAACATATTTTTAATTATCTTTTTATCTCATATATATTATATTATTATTATATGTCTTTTTAATATAAAAATTCTAAATATTCGCAATTCGAACGGGCCTGATATTTTGAAAGTACCAAAAAGAAAAAATCAAAGGATGTAGAAAGGACTTTTGGCAAACCAATTCATCGTCATAATTGCACCCATAATTATTATAAAAAACAAAGTCCTGAAATCTTCAAATATAATATGTTGATCTTAACTCTATGATTAAAATTCTTAACAGTCAATAGGAGTTGAAATCTAAACTACTAGTAAATTTACCCCCCCCCCCCCCACCCGATGCACAAGATATAATATGTTCTTTTTTCAACCCGACCAAAACAATTTCCAAGAATATACTAACTCGTTATTTTTCTTCCTTTTTTTTACCATAAAAAAATAGAGAGATATTTTTCCTTGATGGCAACTGCAATGGAATTCCATCAATGGTCATTTGTGATAGCTACATGTTTCTAAACTCAGGCCAATTGGTCAACTTGTCGATTCCGTACACGGTCCGTTTGACTAGTCTGCCTCAATCGGGTGAATGAAATTCCTCCTGCCACCACGTTGGCCGCCGCCGCCTCCTCCAGTCCATTCCTCACTGCCACCGGCCACCGGCTACAGTATAGAACCCAAAACTTTTTCAGTATTCTAATATCCACTCGCACGTAATCATGAATTGAAAGAAAACCATAACCATTCACACCAAAAACACGTTTAAAAACGAATACTAAAGTAGTAATTTGACTGATATCTCAAGTAATTAAGCAGCTCTGGACTAGAAAGCTCTATGGATTCTCTCACAAAATACTCTAACTATATGATTAATTTGTTTATTGTTTACAAGACTCACAGTTAACAAAAAAAATTTCACTTACATTAAGAAATTTCGTAATACTTACTACAAAAAACACTCGAATCGTTGAAAATAATCTCACTATATTGAATCCCTTTAGACTTTTCTCAATCATTTGCTGCTACACGATTTTCAGCCATCTTAATAATAAAATTTCTTTTTTAATTAAAAAAAAAAAGAAGCAAAAGAAAAAGAACTATGCACCATCAAGGCTTGCTTTACTTTTCAAACAATGGCTCCTCTAAACCAATGAATTTATTTTTCAAGACTGTTCCCATAAATCATTGAAGCTTTTCATTGACTTGTTAAGCCCAATAGTACTATTTTTACTATTACAAGTGTGAATTCTATACATATGCACTACTAGATGTAATCTCTTGTTATTCACCTTTTACATATCTTCAAACGTGGTTACTTGTGAGAATAATCATTTTTGAAGATGTTTGTTTTAAATATGATTATGATGGTCCAACTTGGTTTAGCTTCATTTCCTAAAATCTCTTTCCAATTTATCTTTCCCTTCTTTTTCTTATCTTATTTTTTCAATAAATACATCGGCCACGTACAGTATAGAAACTAAGTTGTGTTTGGATTGCATTTTCCGTCATTTTTCATGGAAAAATTACTGTAGCGATTTGATATATGTGAGGGAAAACTTTCCCTTCTTTTTCTTATCTTATTTTTTTTCCGACGGAAACAAACAATCCAGCATGGCCTTAAAAGTGCAAAAAAGATATTAGCAGCTACTAAACTTTTCAAATAGTATAGTTTTGGTCACTCAACTATATTTTTTTCTTTTCAAGTTGGCCATTATAGTAATTGAAAAAAAAGTGAATCCTAATACTAGTTTGGTAATCACTAGGTTAGTTTTAGTTCAATGGCTTTTCCTATCTTATGCCTCAATTAATACATCGGCTACACACAATATAGAAACTTTTTTTTTTTTTTTTGAAAAACTTAAAACAGAGATATGCTAAAGCCCGGCATAGGCACTGAAAGGGCAAAAGGGGCGTCCAAAAGGACCAAAAAATTGCTAAGAGTCACGTCTATACTAAACCAAAACTCAAAAACTACAATGAACCTAGCCCAAATAAAAAGAAAAAAAAAGCAATGAAACTACAAAACATGGATCATTTTGGTTTATTAATTTCCCACACTTTAAAAATCTGATCAATTTAATTTTGTCAAATTATATATATGTTGTCAATACCATAACTATTATCGCTTGTCTCCAACGCAAAATCCCTCGAGCATTACTAATTAAAAGTGTTTCAAATGTATTCCTTTTACATAATAAATCCTGAACGTATGGATCTAACGCGTGATAGTCTTTCCATCTACCTTAATACCAAATGTATTCCTTTTACATAATAAATCCCGAAAGTAGGCATATTACGAGATGAGGAGAGAACCATTGTCACTCCTTAAGTGTTGGGATACACTTTTGTAACACTAATTGAGCCGTTGCACAAATACTGTAAAGTGTTAACTAATAAAAACTTCTATCGTTTTCGGAAAAAAAAAAAAAAAACCAGCTCCTGTCAATACCCTTTACCATTTGTCTATTTCCTTGCGGGAATTCCTTTTCTTGAGTTTTGACGGGGCAGTTCTTTTAAGAAACCATTGATAAATATGGGCCTCACGAGTTACAGTTTCATAAATTACCTTGAAAGTAAATTGGTCATTTCAAAATTTTTTGTGCCGTACTTTGATTTAATTACGCTTTGATTATAGCTTATTTAGGTTGTGTTTGGATTGATTATTTTTCATGAAAAAATTATTGTAGCTTATTTACGAGAAAAAAAGGTGAATAGGAAAATATGATTACAAAAAATGATAATATTTTTCAACGGAAACAAGCAACGTGGATTTCAGTACCTTTACACCCAAACTTGTGCAAAATGGAACTTGTGAGCCGTACACATCATTGACATTTCAATTGGAGTACAATTCCAAGTGTTTCAATGGTCCATTGACATTTCAATAATGGCGTGGCGTGGCAGCCAATGGACCCAGACATTTTGTAGAATAGTGTAATTTGTGAAATGTGACTTGAAAAAAATTATTTTACAAAATGTGAGAAATAAAAAAATTTATTTTGTTAAATGTGAGAGATTATGAATCGAATTATATAAAATGTGATTTGATAACTTTGCCTCTAAAAAATAATCACATGTAAGACACATGGTAAATTTCGGTTAAAAACTAGTTGAAAATCTAGGTAGGAATCAAATTTGACCAACATAAATTTGTAAACTTAGTACTCTTCATGCACAGTTTTTTATATTATTTTTTCTTTCTTTTCGGTAGGCTCTTGTTGCAAAGTCGCTTCCGTGCAAATTGGAGAGAAATGCCATTTAAATATGCATTTTTGGTACAAGTATCTAAGGGTACTATCGAGCCGAATTGAGCTTGAATAGCACCCTGCTTGATTTCGAACTCAATCATTATCAGTACAACTCGAGTTCGAGCTCAAGTTCGAAGGGGTATATATATTTGAGTTCGAATTCGACTCGACATAATGGAGATAAGTTTGAACTCGACTTGTTTGATTTTTAGTAAATTGCAAATTTTATTAAATTCGAGCTACTTGAGACTGAGCTCAGGTTTTGATTTTATTGTTTTTAATTTTAATTTTTTACATTTTAGATTTTTCATATTATCATTTTGCCATCTATCACTTTTTTTTACTAAACTTTATTTCATGTAAATTCATTAAAATACAAACCTATAATAGTCATTTTATAATTAAAAAATAATATAAATATTTGATTGAATTCGTTGAGTACTCGAGTAGTTACTATTGATATTCGAGCTCGCAAGCAGCTTGGCTCGTCCACACGCCGCCAAGTATCTGTAGAAAACTCAAATAATACAGGCAAGCTTTACAAACTGGGGATTACAATTATTGACCGCATGCAGTTACATTTGTTAATATTTTATGCTTTTAGTTGTTTTTCCAATTAACCAACAATTTTCTTAAAAATTAACATTTGACCTCTAATTTATAAATACCCCGGAATCCAAAAATAAAAAAAAACCAGAATTGGACATGTATGGTTGTATTATGTATTATCGTGGATAGGTGTCACACATTGTGACAGTTTTTAGTGTATGCTTACATTATCTCGTTATATACGTAATTTTTATTTTTTTCTTCATCAAAAGTGCCTTTTTTTTTTAAGAAGTTGCATAAATGTACATCAAATATTGCAAAATAAAAAAAATCCAAAAAAAGGGACATAAAAGCACCATCTATAACTCTACTGTCCCATGTCCAACAAAACTGAAACTATTGAACAACGTATTACAGTATTATTGTTATCCTATAAAAAAAAAAGAAAAAGAAACCACCAAAACACCATCCATGCAAGATTCACTGATCTTAATTGCTAATCCTCCTTCCCGAGCTGATTACTCTAAAGTCTAAATATATGATATCCGACAGAAGAAAAAAGAGGCTTTTCTTAATGGTAATTAATATTTATATCACTGGACGGAGGGCCTGTGTATCCTCCTGCCTGCTATTGATGAATTTACTAGCACTAGTACAAGTCAACTTCATCCCACGTCTACATCTCTACCATGGCATAAACACCCACATTTCCCACTTCACGAGAGAAATATAAATATATATACATATATACACACACACTATATTAATATCTGAGAAGTGAGAACTTAGAACACATCTCAGCTCTTCCTCCTCACCAAGAACACGCACTAAACACACACACTAATGGCGGATGCACGAAAGATAGACCCCAAAAGTGGGTTCTGCTCAGTAACAAGAATTTACCACAACCTTCGACCACCAGCTCCATTACCACCACTTTCTCAGCCAATTTCCATCACTGAATACGCCATCTCCCTCCTCCGTGCCACCACTTCCTCCCCCACCTCCACCACCTCTCCTTCCACCCCATTCCTCATCGACTGCTCCACCGGCTGCCAACTGTCCTACTCCCAATTTTTCAGCCAAGTGCACTCTCTCTCTACTTTCCTCCTAACCCAATACCCTTCCCTCTCCCAAAACGACGTCGCCTTCATCCTCTGCCCTCCCTCCCTCCACGTCCCAGTACTCTACTTCTCCCTCCTCTCCCTTGGCCTCACCGTCTCCCCCGCCAACCCTCTCTCCTCGCCCTCCGAGTTGACTCACTTACTCCAACTCAGTAAACCAGCTGTCGTTTTCACCATTTCATCGCTTTACCAGAAGTTCCCGAAAGCCTTGAAGTCCAGTATGATCTTCGTAGACAAGCCGCAGTTCCAATCCGTGCTCTCGAACCACACCTCCACCGAGAAGATCGAAGCGGTAAGTAAGTATAGCGGCCGAGTCATCCACCAAAATGACTCGGCCGCTATACTTTACTCGTCCGGAACAACCGGACGAGTTAAAGGTGTGGAACTGTCCCACCGCACCTTAATAGCCGTGATAGCAGGTTTGTATCACAATAAGCACAAAGCTGACGGTGAAGATGAAAATCCGCCTCATCCGGTGTCGCTGTTCAGTTTGCCGCTGTTCCATGTTTTCGGGTTCTTTATGCTGATAAGGGCTGCGGCCTTGGGGGAGACTCTGGTGCTGCTGGGGAAGTTTGATTTCGAGAATATGCTGGAAGCCATCGAAAGGTATAAGGTGACTTACATGCCGGTGGCGCCGCCGCTGGTGGTGGCGTTTGCTAAGTCGGATATAGTGAATAAGTACGATCTTAGCTCCCTACGCCTACTTGGATGCGGTGGTGCGCCACTGGGAAAGGAGGTCTCTGAGAGCTTCACAGCCCGGTTCCCCAACGTGGAGATTTCCCAGGCACGTTTATTTATTCTTTTCTTTGAGTTGAATTTCTTTCTAGAATATGATTGCACCGGCCAGTTTGGCCCGGTCCGACCAACTGACCAATGAGTTCTAACTCGGCTTGCATGTGCCGTCGAACAAGAGTCCAAGTTCGAGTTCAAAACTAGCAATTTGTTAGTATTTGGATTAGTATTAAGTACGCTCTTAAATAAACATTAAAAACATCAGAAGATTTAAAATTTTTCAA
Organism: Coffea eugenioides; assembly: GCF_003713205.1. NCBI lineage: Eukaryota > Viridiplantae > Streptophyta > Magnoliopsida > Gentianales > Rubiaceae > Coffea > Coffea eugenioides. The sequence continues at coordinate 10,356,782 of NC_040038.1, read as the reverse complement.
TCTGACCCCCGCAAGCTTGGTGGCCGACCGGTGAATGCGACGGGATAATATCATAGTACTCATTACGTTGTCGTCAAAGTAGTGCTGCTAAATGCGAAATAAAGGTGATTTGTCGTGGACTGTTTGGTTGATTAATATGGCTGGATTCCAAGTAATGGTACTACTTTTTCTTTTTAAATTGAAGTTTGGATAATTCGACTCAACACCCCGTTGTTTTAGTAAATTAAACTCTAGGTGAGTTGAGTTCGACTCCGTTCGCCATCAGGAGTCAGGCCATACTTTCGAGACCATAAATTGTTTGAAAAGATCATTACACAATGTGATTCAAACCCACAACCCTTTTATTAAACAAGTGATCTAAACTTATTAATTGAGTCAACTGTCCAACTTGTGTTAGCTAATGACCAATGCGAAACCTGTACTATATGCCTAGGAGGTAGTACCTAGTCCTTTTCTCAACAACGTGCTCAAATTTACCAACTAAAAGTAAAATCTGCATTTAAACATAGTCAAAAATTAATGAAGGTTAAGAAAAGTTTAAGCTAATTAATTAGACATCTTCGTGTATAATCATTGAGTTGGCACCCATGCACAAGTAATTTTTGCCTTCAAAATTAATTAAAAAAAATAATTTTGTTTATTGTAGTCACGGTTAACATTTTCAAGAAAGATATAGTTAGTGAGTCCCATTTTTATGCCGAATCCAGAAAATCAATCACCATTCATAAACACTCACCTTTAGGATGTACCGATCTTGCCCTAGGAGAATACAACTCCTGCCTTTTTGGATATCCATTGGCTTTTGATACTATTCAGGAGTGTGGAAATATACCATTTTCGACACTTAAAAAAACAATTTGCCATAGTTAGTATAGGAATTTTGACAAGACAAGAAAATGAGAACCTCAATGTATCAAAGTGAACTGTAAGGACTGTTTTATAAAATTTGTCGTGCAACTACTAACAACCACCCCTCCCCCCAAAAAAAAAATTTTTACTTAGAACTTCAAACACTAGATTTAACAAATGGGATATAAGGGGATTTATGGAGTATTGAATCTCATCATTTGTCTCATACGTAGTGGTTTTGCCAATAGATTATCAAATCAGCCATGCAGTTTTCTGTAGAACGTTTTGTACCATGCTATTATTTAGATTCTTTTTCTTGAATCTATATCCTTTTACTGCCATGTCTACTTGGTCCAAATATTTACTAGGAGCTATTTGTTCATCTTCTAATACAAACATAAACATGGAGCAGGACAAACTTCTGAGAATTTTTAACTTATACTTTGTGAATAAGGACTAGTATGAATGGTTGGTTGATTGGCTTCATAATCTATTCTGGGGAGCAGAACACTTTATCCCTTATATTGTCAATTGACTTGATTTGTTGAATCTTGAGAATTGATTTGAAAAATGTCAGATAAAAAATTTCTATGCCTTGCATGAATTACAGTGCCTTGCTGATTTTACATCCATATACAGAATTTAGAATCCTGTCTAAGCATTTTATTTGCATCCCATCATGTACACTTGATTCCTTAGTTGTTTTTGCTTCTAAAATTTGTTTCTGCACAGCATGACTAAAATGGATGGAGTGCCTTTTAAAATCTCCTTTATTACATTGATCGAATTTTTTTCTATCAAGACCATATCCTTGGGACCACTTTGTCTGCAGTTCATTGAATTTGGACCATATTAGCTGATCTTCATCCAACAAGAAAAACTTCAGGGGTTTATTTAGTCTGTGTGTGTGTGTGTCTCCATATGTCTTTTTGTTCCAAAATAGCAGTATATTTTATCATGAAGCAAATTTCTGAATAATATCTTGTTTGGTTGATGTTGTTTATAGGGGTATGGTATGACTGAGACTGGGGGAGCGGCTACACGGATGATAGGAACTGAGGAGATAAAGAAACATGGATCCACTGGTCGCCTTGCTGAGCACACAGAAGCCAAGATAGTGGATCCTGATACTAAAGAGGCTTTACCTCCTGGTCAGCGAGGTGAACTATGGCTACGAGGGCCTATTATCATGAAAGGTGAACATGCATGGACTCAATTTTGCAACTTACGTTTGTGCTGGGATACATATCAACAGATTTACTTCCAGATGACATCCTTTGAGCAATTAAAGGCTGCATTCCTAGTCTTTGCTGCAAAATGTGGATGCAGTTTATTTAAAAAAAAAAAATGATGCTTTTAATGTATACCACAATATATTATGTCTTAAGAAAGAACTTTTTTTGACTTTGTCTTAAGAAAGATCTTGCCCACAATTTTGTTTGCCCTGTAGCTGATTTGCTGGTACTGTTTTTGGGAAGATACTGATGCGGTGATATAGAAGGGGACTTATATATGTGATAATTCAAGATTGTTCTAATTTGTGATTCCTTGATTGATGGTAAATCTACAGATGATATTACACTCTCCTTTAAGTCTCCTGGTCTCCAAATGCATTTTCTCAAGCATAGCTGGTTCATATGCCTAAGCTACATCTACTAATAGTTTCATCTTTTAAAACCTTATTTTGTCTATGTGAACCTGTAACTTCATGTAGTTCTGTCCATATTTTGAATTTGTTTATATATCATTAAGTCAACAAAGGAGTTGGAAATGTTTGGCTCTGGATCATACATATATGTGTGTTGCATGTATAATTCTTTAGTAACAAGTGCTTGTACCTAACTTCAAATTCTTAGGGGCTAATGGTGCATTCTAACTTATTTTATGGTATTAATTGTTGCCTACTTTTGTTTGGTGGTTGTATTTGTGTTTGCCGTGAGTATGCTGCTACACAGGATCCACGTTGTTTGTGGTGAAATTATTTTCTTATCTTTTCAATCAGTAATACAGCAGAAAAAAGATGGCCTCAATGGCAGAAACCAAAGGCTCCTGAGTTTTATGTATCATGTGCATGCATTTCCTTGAGAAGTTGATCATATAACTTTGCCATTCTTTTGTGACTGTGATTTTGAGATGGAGAATGTGGGGTTATTTGCAGGTTATGTCGGAGATAGTCAAGCGACAGCTGAAACCTGGGACTCAGAGGGCTGGCTGAAGACTGGTGATCTCTGTTATTTTGACTCTGATGGTTTCCTCTACATTGTTGACAGGCTAAAGGAACTCATCAAGTATAAAGCATATCAGGTGCATAGCTCAACCCTCACTTTATTCTTTTGTGAAAGATTTTAGGTGCAGGTGCCATACACAGCTTTCAAATTTCACTAGCTGATGAGGATTTGAAAAATTGCAGGTCCCACCAGCTGAATTGGAACATTTGCTTCAATCAATTCCTGAAGTAGCTGATGCAGCAGTGATCCCGTATGTATCTCATAGCTTAATTTCTAGCTCGTGCTGTAGTTCAGATGTTAGTTGAACAGTTAATCTACTTTATACTACAAATTAAGAACTGACGGAGATTTATTAGCATTAGCTTGCAGTTGCATGAATTGAAATCAAATGCCGAACTTATAATAACGTAAAAGTACAGTTTGTCACCAAGAAAATGGGGAATTACTTCTACTCTCCATCTATTCAAACAGAACTGAATTTAAATTTCCTACTTCCGTTGATATGAAATAGTAGATTATCTAGAGGTGAGGCTCTATCCGGTTTTTTCAGGTTATTTCCTTCGTTCTGCAAAAAACAATCTTCAAGCATGAAGAATCTTGGCTTCTGGCCTTCTGATTGAAACCTTTGAATCGTTTGTTTCATCTATGACATGGTTTAATAGCGAAAGACAATTATAGTGCATACACAGGATTGGCTCCTTGTGCATTATTAATTCAAATATTTAGATGGTTAAACAAAATCTTTTGTCTTGAGTTATAATTCAGCTACTGGTGTTCTTAATTCTGACGCCATTATACATAATCAATCATAACATTACATGGCAAAAAAAAAAAACCTTCTGAGTTTTTGTTGAGCAATTGGTGTATATATGAACTCGTAATTCTGATGCCTAATATCATCCGATTGCAGGTATCCTGATGAAGAAGCAGGTCAGATTCCTATGGCCTTCATTGTTAGGAAACCTGGAAGCCATGTTACTGAGACTCAAATTATGGATATTGTTGCAAAACAGGTACTTTCACTTTTAGAAATAGAAGATACAAAAGCTTTACAATTTCCTTCTGAAACATATATGCTTTTGACATTCACTCTGCATCCAAATATGGCCTGTGATATTTTTACGGTTCAGCTGAGAGTATGTTCTTCCTTCCGTTCGTCGTACTTCGGCTTCTATAGAATCTAAAAGATCAACTTATTGATTACCACTTAACTAGTAAATAGACTGTCTAAGATTAGAGGATATGAGCTCTAATTCAAAGAGGAAAATGGCTGTCACTTCTGGTAATATAGTGATCCTACTTTTCACTGAATGCAAGCTCTTAACTTCTGTGCCTTTCATTTTCTTGTTTTTCTCTCATCAAAGGTTGCACCATACAAGAAAATACGAAGAGTTGCATTTATCAGCTCGATTCCAAAATCTCCAGCAGGAAAAATCCTGAGAAGGGAACTGGTTAATCATGCAATTTCTGCTGCTTCATCTAAATTATGATGAAAGGCTCCCGTCCTTAAATTCTGGAAGCGTGAATGGTTATAAGTATTTGAGTGGAGGAGACATGCGGCGGATCAGCGCCTTTAAGAAACTATCAGCGTTCAGATTGTAGGTTCGTTTTGCTGCTTGAATATGTGTCATTGTACCAGCATTATTCGTCCTCAATCCTCATTTCTAATAAAAGTTTTGAAGTTTAGACCCCTAACCCCATTTTAACCACTTTAATTTAAAGGATTCTAGTAGCATGTACTGGAAAGTTATGGGCATCCTAAAACTCTGTCAATCCTTAATTTGTATTTCTTTGAGTTTTATAGATTAGCAAAAAGCATCTGTAAATCAAGGGGAGAAATTCTTAAAATAAAGAAATAAGAAGATAGAATAACGATATAAGTGGAAAAATTAGTAATTAAGAGTTGTATGTAATTTTCAAAATTATAACTTTTTTAACATTCCTATATTCCTTATTTAAAATGCCAGAAAAGCAAAAGGAGTTGTGAATAGTTTGGAACAACCCTTGTCAAGTTCTTACTGCTAGGATGGTTATAGTCCCTCAGTTCATTTACTAAATTTGTTACTCTTATTGCAACAAAAAAAAAAAAATTGCTAAGAACAATAAAGAAGGAAAATAAAAAATTAAATTCTTTCGCATGTAGGTTTAAAATGCTCTCATGAATTAGGGGTGTGCAATTTGACCGGGTGATCCAAAAAATCCAATGATCTGATCTGGATTCGATCCGAATTAGCAGATATCTGATCCGGCGAATCAGGATACGGGGCACAAACGGTTGCACCACGGTTGCAGGTGCAACCGTTTGTGAAGGTTGTCCTCATTTTGCACTGCGCGTAACATTGGTTAAATACGATGTAACTTATTTTTCACAGGATGTATTTTCAGAACAGATAGTGGTGGGCCCCACATTTGACGCGGAAATCGAGTTACATGGTGTAATCTCAGCCGCACAAAATTTTGAGGGCAAATCTTGGCCCTTAACCGTGTAGGGACGGTCATACTGATGACCGTCCCTGCCCCAAATCCGACGAATCATATACTGATTGGGTCACATCCAGATCAAGGAGTTATGCAGGTCGGATTCAGATATCCGAACGGATATCATTTTTTTGTCATTCGTAGATATCCGATCCAATACGCATGGTATTTTTTTTTAAATCTTTTATACATTAAATTCACTAATTTATAATAGTTTTAGGGAAAATGACCTATTTCATCCCTCACATTTCACAAAAATATTCTTTTCGTCCCTTACTTTTAAAATGAAGCAATTTCGTCCCTGACATTTAAAAATTAAAGCTATTACATCCTTGAATCCAATTTTCAATCTGAATCAAACCACCTATCAACCCGATTACAAATTTTGAAGGTATACTTGGTAGATCACTTGGTTAACTCAACTTGAATATAACTCAACTTGAATTCCTACATTGTCATTGTATACACTGATGGTTTTATGTACTTACCATATCATTTCAATTTAAATTTAAACACCAAATTTTGTATTTATGATACACATCTAGACTCGCAAGCGAATATACTAACGATGCATGAAAAGATTTACCCAAAAGAAAAATCCGACTATTCCAAGACAAATAATGGCCTTTATGTTATAATGTTTATTTTTTTGGTTTGATAAATGTCATGTGAATATGATGAAATTGACCGAGTGACCTATCAATTCTATCTCCGAAATTTATTACGGGGTTATTGGATGGTTTGATTCAAATTGAAAATTAGGTTCAGGGATGTAATAGCTTTAATTTTTAAATGTCAGGGATGAAATTGCTTCATTTTAAAAGTGAGGGACGAAAAGAATATTTTTGTGAAATGTGAGGGATGAAACAGGTCATTTTCCCATAGTTTTATCTCTTGTTTCTTAATTTTATTTTTAGGGATAATTTCAGAAACCTCCCCTGAAGTTTCTGACAATTGCAGAGACTTCCCGGTCTTCCCCTCAAGTTTATTAAATTACGCTTACCTCCCTTGCTTTTACTGTTTATAGGTCCAAAAGGCTTTTTTTTTTCTCTCAAAAATCTTAAACTACCCTTTTTGAACAAAAAATATAAATATTACTTTGCCAATTATTTTCTTCTATATTTCAACCAAACCCACTATATTGACAAACTAGCCTAGCAAATAGTTTAATTCTAAATTCTAAACCCAAGCAAATCCATTATCATAGGCATGGATGAGATTAATCAAGTTTAAAGGAAGGAATGCATCCTTATGACTCTTCAAGAAATTTATTTTGCCAAAAAAATTAAAATTTTATTTACAACTAATCACACCCCAAACTTTAAACCCAATGCCCACATCTTCTCGAAACAAAATAATCTAACCTACCATCAAATCTCCAAATATGTTAATGTCTTAAATACATAGAAGAAACTCCATCTCCATAACGAAACCATAACCAACAATTGTTAAGTATAAAACAAATATAAATGTACTTATTAACATTTTAAAAAGTTTTTTGAATGGATGATAGATAAATTAGCAAATTTATCAATTTCAATTCCTCTTCCTTTTTTTTGTTCCATTATTATTGTGCGTCTCTTCATCACCTTTTAGTTTGACCACGAAATTGAATTTTACTTCAACCATCAAATCTAATTTCTCAACTAAACTTGTGATTTGGCAATTCTAAAGAGAAGAAAGGAGGAATAGGAATATATGATAGATTTGAGGGATCGCTTGTGGTGTGATTGGTTGCAATTATAGACAATGGTTGGTAATAATTTGAGAGCGAGTTATAAAATGAAGGGGTTGATGATGAGAACGAAGTAACAATAAATGAGAAAGAATCGTTGTTAATTGTAACTTGTAAATAGGATAAGCGAAGAGGTTAGATTTCTTTTTCTTTTTCTTTTTAATCTCATTTCATTATACCGTGAATTATTTATTATAGTTATTTTATTGTGATAAGGGAGGTTAGTGTAATTTGTAAAACTTAACGGGAGTCGAGTGAAATTATTATAAACCTCAGGGGAGGTTTGTGAACTTGTCCCTTATTTTTATGACAATAACAACCCAACATCCAGAATATTCTGTATATCAGAATCTATTGGGCCATGTTTAATAAAGTATTAGGCATATGGTATCCAAAATGAAGATTCCTTTAGATACATGAAACTTTACCAACTACTATTAGAATAGATGAGAACCAACCGTAGCTTACGTAAAGGTTATTATCCTTATTATCGATTTTATTCTTTTCCTTTTTTGAAGAATTAAAAGTTGATACCTTGCATCTTAATTGGTTCTCCATAAAGGGAACATTACCTCTTTTTCTTTTTTTCACCTCTACGCATATTAACCTGATTAAAAAAAGAAACATAAAAATTCTGACTCATTATGGTACGTAAAGCTCGTATAACAAGTTGGTAGATTCAGGGAAGCGTGAATAAAAGTGTTTGCAAATCATCTCCATTTTCATAGGATTTAATCAATTAAATTCATTTGATGACAACAATTGGTCGAGCTCACTCGCATTATCACTTTTTGTTGGTAAGAAAAAGATTTGGGTGGGTTCGATTCTTATCATCACCACGAATCAAGGTGCTTCCGCGTATAAGATTTTTACGGATCTGCCTGCCAACACAGGTCTCCACTGCAGAATTCGAATACATCACTTTTCGTTTGGAAGGTAGCTTGTTTTTACCAATTGAGTTAACTTGTTCTAGCCACTAGCATTGGTCTATTTGGATTAGCTATTTTTTAGGGTGTTTTTAAAATATTTTATTATAACAATGTAGGTGAAAAACTTTTGTTATATATGTTTTTAATGGTGTTTTTGAAAATATATTTTAGAGTATTTTTAAAAATTAAAATTTTAATGAGATATTTTTAAAAATTTTTGAAATCTTACAACCACCCACGACTATTCCACCCCTCCCCTCGCCTCCTCCCTCCTCTCCACACTCTCCCGCCACCCCCCTCTTCGCCCCTTCCCTCTTTGGTCGCGGGTCACAACCAGAAAACGGTCGCCGCCTACAACCAAATTTGGTTGTGAGTCTCGACCAAAAACTGGTCGCCATGGCCAGTGACCAGAGAGGGGGAGGAGGGCAGCAGAAGAGATGTGGGGAGGGGAGGGGAGGATGAGGAAGAAGGAGGAGGCGGAGAAGAAAGAAGGAGGGGGAGGAGAGAGGGGGAAGGGGCGGCGTGTTTTTGGTGGTTGGTGTAACTTTTTTTTAGTATATTTGGAGTTGTTTTTTTTTATGTATTGTATGGATGTGATATTTTAAAGTTGTTTTATTTGTATATTACTGTAACATTATATATGAAAAACTGGTTTTTCAAATATTGAATAATCCAAAAGCATAGCTGGACGAATCCGTCCAGTTACACATAAATGAAAAGCTTCCGTTACAACTTTTTTAGCACATACAGTTGCTCTTCTGGCAGCTTAAGAATGCCTGCATGTCAAACAAATGTACTACTAAAAAATTAAGACTGAGATCATCATATGAGCTAACAATTTTGGACATTCTAATGTCTTCACGAGATATTCATGACTTCAAATTGAGAAACGACAAACAATATCTCCGTAGTTAAGTATGGTAATATGGTTTATGGGTAAATTCTTAAGTGGTGAAAAGTAAGATTTCTATAGTTCCAAGAACCAATAAGAGGTGAGCACTAAGTGTACCAAAAAGCAAATCTAGTTTATCTGTATAAACCCTATGAGAAGTCTATGTGATTGCCGAGTGATAAAGAGAGACAACATGGATTGCAAGGAGGCATTGGCAGTGTGCAGTGATAAGAACATTAGCATAGGAATAACAATTTGGGACCTAGAAAATGGTGATCGTCTTCTCCACATACCAACTTGTTCTTCACCTCCTCATGGCCTCATTTCTTTGAGAAACCAATATCTTGTGGCTTCTCAGGTTCAAAGAACTGGCTCGGTTAGTGGTGGGGTCATTTTCAGTTGGCCCTTAAGTAAGGTACTATTTCGTAAATTTATTTTCTTATTCAAGTTATTTAAATTCTTAATTCGTGTAATGCCCTTTTTTTTTCCCCTTCTTCTTGGTATTTAGTTGTTGATATTGACACGAATGTTTTTCATTTGTCCCTCTTGAATCAGCATCAAGCCACTTTAAGGAGCTATCTACTGGAATCCACTGGACCCCTATCGTGCACAAGGGATGGAACATATCTGGCTTGTGGAGCTACTTCTGGAAATATATACGTTTGGGAGGTCGACCAGATACTCTTTTTTTATAGTGCCTCATTTCCCCGACCCTTTCCTTTCACAATATCACATTATTCTGCAGCAAAGTTACCGACATTTCTGCAAAGATCCATATGACCCAAATTTATTTATTTATTTATTTTAACTACAAAAGAAATTTGTTACTTCTCCTTTTTTCCCCTTAGAGAAACATTGACTATTGTTCGTGTTGTTTATTTCAAATCCTGTTGAAGCACTAAGATCCTAAAGTACCCCTGAATTTATGGTGATTATGTAGGTTACTTCTGGGAGGCTACTGAAGAACTGGTCAGCACATCACACCTCAATATGCTGTATGGTTCTTTCTAGCGATGATTCCTTTCTTATCTCTGGTTCAGCGGATGGAAGTATTGCTGTTTGGTCCATGATTGGGTAAGCCTGTATACCCTCTCGTTAGAAGTTTTTAAAGTTTTCCAAAATACATATAATATTGTTTGAGGCTTTCAGGGCTGCACTACATAGTCCTGGAATAATTTTTATATGCATTAGTTGAACTTGTACTATTGTACAAAGGCTAGTGTGTAGATGCAGCCCACAAGTTTAAATCTTGTGTTCTAACATTGTACACCTTAAACCCTCCTACGTGCAACTGGATGCTACTTTTGTACACAGTTGCAAGTGACATAGAACTGTTCCACAACTTTAATTTAACGTTACAATGATTTGGCCTCGAATCTTTATCCTAGGTCTTAAATGTTAGTGTCATTAGACGAGTTAATTGAAATTCTGTCTTAACTTTTGATTGTATGTACTAACTACTTTTGCAGTTTGCTGGATGAGGGCTATCCAAACAAAATAGTCATGGAATAAATCTTCTGTTATATGCATTAGTTGAACTTGTACAAAAGAGTAAGACTAGCGTCTAGATGCAGTGCCCACAAGTTTATATCTTGTGTTCAAATATTGTACGCCTGAAACCCTCCTATCTTCACTTGATTGTTACTTTTGTGCACAGTTGCAAGTGTATATAGAAGTGCAAGTTAATTCTAGAATGTTTTGGCCTTGAATCGTTATCTTAGGCCCTAGGATGTTAATGTCATTAGACGAATTAATTGAAATTCTGTCATAACTTTTGATTAGAGCAGATTATCTGGGTAGTCACTAGACTTTTTGAATAATCAAGATTTGACCACTTAACTATTAGTAATATGTTTTTATCCACTGAATTATCAAATATGTAAATTTTGGGCCATTCCATCTGATTCTGCTGTTAACTCTGTTAGATCTAAGGGTCCATATGATTTACATGACATACTATTAATAGTTATATCTGACAGAGTTAACGGTTGAATCAGACGGAATGGTCCAAAATGTATAATTTTGATAGTTCAGTAGGTAAAAACATATTATTAATAGTTGAGTGGTTAAAATTTGATTATTCGAAAAGTTAAGTAACTACCCAAATAATTTGCTCCTTTTGATTATATTTACCAACTACTTTTGCAGTTTGCTGGCTGAGGGCAATTGTGATTGCTTAACCTCAATCGTGAGTATGTCCAAAGACCACACGGGAGCTATAACTGGCCTATTGCCTGCATCCACCAACTCCAGTTCTAATTTTATCTCAAGCTCCGTCGATGGAACCTGCAAGGTTACTATACTATACTTTTTTTTTTTTTTTTTTTTTTTTTGTATTTGTTGTTTGACATCTCTCTTTTGCACAAGTGAATTGTCACTCTTGATTATGATGTGTTTGAATGCAATTATTTTCTTTACCATATGGTCATGAATTTTATATATGACCAAAAAAAAAGCATAAAAAAAACTATTTATACGCATTTATGTACACCTTCAATTTGATGAGTTACATTCTTGAGTGTACAAAGATGAATTGAGCTAGCACCATCATTGATAGCTAGTTTATCTTCTATGGTACATATTTTAGAAAGTATCAATTCCTGCTAAGGGGCAGTTTTCCTGTTGCATTTTAGGTGTGGAATATGTTGTCAGGGAATCTTATAAAAACGAAAGCTTTTCCATTGCCAATAACTGCAATTGTTCTTGATCTTCTTGAAGAAATTTTGTTCTGTGGAAGTGAAAATGGGGCAATTTTCTTGAACAAATTTGATGCTGGACTTCTAAATGATCCTTTTTCCAATCCATGTGGTGAACAAATTGTGCTAAATGGACACCAGTAAGCATGCAGTTATTTTTGTTCCCTTGTAATCCTTTATATAACTCTTTTTTTTAGTTACTCTCGTAAGCCTTAGTGTTCGCATTTTCTGCAGAAAATCAATAACTGCATTGACATCTTGCAAAGCGGGTCTGGTTTCTGCTTCTGATGACTGTACTGTTTGCCTCTGGGACACCGTCAATTATACCATTATTAGAAGATTCAACCACTTTAAAGGTCATTGCACCAATTTCCAAATTGCTTTCATCTATAGTTGGAAAACTGAAATTGCAACAAATTAATTATGAACTTAATTAAAAGCTTTCAAGATTTGGAACTCACGTTTGCCTCACTTATTCTGTTTCTGCAAAAAATTAGCTAGAGAAAATTGCAACAAATATGTATTCACCTTCCCCTTTTGTATCTTTTATGATGCTCGTGATCCTTCATTTCTGTACAACTCAATTTTTTTTCCCTCAGGTATTGTTTTACATATGAATATGTTTTCAGGGCCAATATCTAATTTGGTGGCAATCAGTAAGTCATCTTTAATACCTAAGAACAACCAGAGAACCTCTCAATTCCGTGTTTGTGTGCTTGACAAGAATTCTCAGCCTACCAACTTTGCCAAGGAAACAGTTAAACTTCTGCCTTCAAGCACTGCCCAAGAAGAAGCCGATGCCATGTTAGGCTGCAGAAGCACGAATTTGCTTGAGAAGCACATACTTGATTTAGAGGTCTCTCTCCATCTCTTCAAACATCTTAGAGAATTCTATATTGTTTCTCAAATTAATGGTAAAGAAGTAATAAGTCCATTTGGTTGTCTGGTTTTAGAATTTAAAGTGTTTTTTAAAAAACACAAACACACACAGAGCTGCAGCAACCCCACTAAAGCTTGTCCCTAGCGTGAATCTGTGTCGAAATTCTTTTTATTAACATCAAGGGATATCTTGCAGTTTTTAGTTTGGCCAAAGTTGGAGGAAGGATTTGTAATTTTGCATGGTAAAAAAGCTAGTGAAGGTAAATGAAGATTTTTTGTGTCTGTCGTAACTGCGCAGAGAGGGAGGACGCTTGATGCTCTACAAATGAAAATAGAAACAAATAGAGAGAATCAGATGTGGGCTATAAAGATGACAAAGCACACAATGGAGATGAACCAATGTCTTCAATCTGCTTATTTGGATTTGCTGCATGATCGATTACTGCAGCCTCATGATTCAAGACTGAAGATGGAAAAGTAAAAGTTAGGTTGAAGATGATCAATTTTGAGGTGTCAACTGATAGTTCTCACGTGTATTGTCTAATTTCCATGATTTGGATTGGCTGTCCATTTAGGTGAGAACTAATGCTTTACTATAAAAGCAAAGCCTGACATTACGTTTTGGAGTTGGCTCTCTGTAGCTTTTGCGTGATGAGAAAAGATACTTCTTGTTTGAATCAAGGGATAGTTTCTCTTGTGAATAATTTCATTATTGAATCTTGAACTTTCATTTTTTCAACAGGTAAAATTTCATTTATACAAGGTGGATTTCTGTTTCAAGACTTCTTGAATTTTCGTGGGTAGTTTTTATCTAATGGAGGGATACTGAGGTGTCTCTATATAATTGCATTTAATGCGAGTTTGGTCAAATCTTGCTAACAATACAACGCCCCCTTCAGAAATTTGTAGTGAGCACAAGAAGATTCACCGACTCCCGATCCTTTCTACGTCAAATGCCCCACGAATTGAATGAGACTATGAGAGTAGATATACATCGGGCATCCATGGATGATGGAACAGTCTTTTTTTTTTTTTTTGACATTTCTTCCATAAATTAGGGGATGTGTGATGAACAACTAAAGATCAAGTTCGAGTGATCCGGCCAATTCTTAACCGTTCATTTGAAATTTTATTAAATATCAAATGAATGGTTGAGATCCAGTTGGACCGCTCTAAGTCGATCTTCAGCCATCCACGGCACGAGTTCTCTTCCCATGCAGAGAAATCCATACAAACTCCAAAGAATTTGTTTGGATAGTAATTTTTTGTCAAAAAAAATTTTTACTTGCATTGCAAATATATTTTTTATCATTTTAATTATCTTTCTATTTCACATATATCACGTTATAAAAAATATTATAATAATTATTCTAAATAATCTCCTGTCCAAATACGATATCCATTTTAAAGACTTATGCGACCGACAGCAGTTATAGGTAGGCTGTCACGGCAACATATGATTGACTTTTTTGTACCATGGCGGTGTTGTGGTCCAACGTTGTAAATGAGAGGAATATGTCACAAGCGGGTAGAATCAAGTTTTTTTTTTTTTTTTTTTTTGGACTAGGGTGGAATCGAGTTTAAAATACTAGAAAGTTTCTAGTATTTTGCTCCATTAGTTACAAAACTTCTTGGCTCCAATAGGGAGGTTTACGAAGAGGAAATCTAGTCATGTGACTTATTGGATTGCTCAAAGGTAATATGGTTACTGATTTATGAAGCAATTAAGTATTTTATTAGAGTGCCTTCATGGATGATTGGATGGGATTGTAGACTCCTAGCTGTTGCTTATTTGGTATGGTTTCTAGTTTTGCAGCTTCTTGATGGGCCCTTTGTTCGTGTCTTCTTTCACTCCTTAGGGACTAGTATTCACTGCCCTTGCTGGACTAAAAGAGGAGCTGTGTTTTGGGAAGGTTATGATCTATAGCACTACAAACTTCTCAGTGGCAGCATCATATGCTTCCTAGGCCATGTTGTGTGTAATTTTTTAGCATGCATACTTTCTCTGCACTTTTGTTAAGACCATATCTCTACCAAGAAATTTTAATCATATTAGCATTTCTTTATAGCATCCTCTAATCACTTTTTCTGTTTGTTCTTATTTCTTGCAAACTTTTGTGTTTAAATCTAATTTTTGTGAACTTTTTTTTATGCCCAAGTTAAAGGAGTATTTAGCTCATATGCACTACAGCTGAAATCAAGTACTTGAGCTGTAATGCATTTCTGAATTATGACAAGTAGTTGGAATTGCATAAATAAATTGTAAAGCATTTAACTTCTGCATTCATATGCTTCCTTTGCCCGCTGCAGGTACCATGCCATTACCAGTGCTTACTACAGAGGAGCTGTTGGTGCTTTACTCGTGTAGGAAGGCAGTCGAGGCCATTGATGAAGGTGCTCCTTCATCTGTTCCTCCTAAAGGAGAGACGATCAATATCAAAGATGAGGGATCTTCTTGGAAGAGATTGGATGCTGTTCAAGCTAGAGCTTGCATGGAAATCTTCAAGGACAATGGCTCTTGCTGCATAAGTCTTGTACATTACATCGTTCAACCAGCAATATTGTTCATTTGATTGTCCTCTGTCTTGGATCATATAAGATGACAGTTACATGGAAATACTAATGTACATCGTTCAACCAGCAATATTGTTCATTTGATTGTCCTCTGTCTTGGATCATATAAGATGACAGTTACATGGAAATACTTTAGTATTTTCATGAAATTCTTACTTGGTAGGATCAGGAATGGGTATAGTTACTTGGTAATACAAAAAAAAAAAAAGTAACCAAAATATATAAATGGATTATAAATGGATAATTGGTTTTTATATAATCCATTTAGATCCATCCATTTAGATCCATTTATTAAATGGATCTAAATGGATTGGATAAATTTCATCCACCATCCATTAAGTCAAAACCAATTATGAACCATTTATCCATATTGCCACCTCTACTAGAAACCCTTGAATTGCACATTTTCGAGCGAAAATTTTTTACGCAAGACCTTTTTTTTTTTTTTTTGTCTTCTGCCCTTAGAACAAAGAATTTTTTAAAAAATAGTAATGATAAAGGAAATGGGGGACCAAGTTAAATGTTATGGAATTTTATATTACTGGAATTTTGTGGAAGACTTTTGAAATGATAATAAGGATTAATTATTTAAATGTAATGTATGAGTTGATGACCGGTTTAATAAATCTGAAATTACATAGAAATGTCAAGACAAACTTTGAGTGTGACATAAATGGCTACTCATTTTCTTTGTTTGGAAAGTTTAAATTTCGTGTGGATTTTGTGCTTATGAAGAGTTCTTCAAATATCTATTTAGTTCAACCGGTAGGAATATGAATTAGTAGTGGAAGCATCTTTAGTTCGGCTCACAAAATCTCCATTTTCTCTTTTCCCCTACGTATGACTTAGAATCTCCAATTAATCCAAAAAAGAAGAGTTTTGAAAGAGTGAAAGTGTAGCTTTTTTATTTTATTTTATTAGATAAACATAGATGTAAGGAAATATGATTGAAGAAGTTTTTTGGAAGCAACTTTTTTGAAAAACATGATATTTGAATTATTTGCAACCGGTTTATAATTTCCACTTTTTTGCTATAATCCACCTATAAAGGTTAAATTAGATATCCTTGAGTTCTGCATTTTTTCGATCTATTATGTAGTGTGACTTTCATATTTGTATGTATCCGTGTCATGTTTGATGCACTTTCGGTCATTAATACAGATATCGGAACGAAATTGTCCTGTCTTTATATATAAAGAAAAACATATCCTTGAGTTCTGCAATGGTGATTTGTTTGTATTCTTTTTTCTTTTTTCAAGAATCAACGGTAATTAGGTTTTTGTTTATAGTAAAATGGTGATTGATTAATAAAAGACTGTTTATCTAAATCTGAGTGTCAATATATTGATGAGATGTACTACTGACCCTCAAAGAAATCTCAATCAATTGGTGGATGGCGGCTCCATTGTACCGTCTGTTCACAAATCCGCATCAACCACTTGAATTTTCTTCATTGATTGGGGAAATGGTCAATTTTACTGCTCATATTTAGAACAAAAAATTGTTGATTGTTCAGGATGAAAAACTTTGATTTTCCATTGAGAGTGACCAAGAAATGTTTTTCAAAGTTAAGTACTTCAATTAAACGCCATATCATAGTAAATGAGATTTGAAGCTTTTCAAGTTAACCATTTTTATTTACTAATTTCTGTCTAATCAAGATTAAACAATGTGAATGAGATCTGAACAGTTGAGATTTTTTCAGGACTCCTGGGAGGATAAAATGTTTTTCTACTTCTTTCTTTCTTACTTTTTTTTTTTTCTTCTATTGTAGGAACAAACATCTACGTTCGATCGGTCCTCTTCATTTCTTCAGTTTCAATAACCTGTTTTCCCATTATTAAAATTGGAGGATTGTGGCCCGAAATTATTAACACGTGTTTGCTTTTTTGGTTGGTGTACAAGTTGTCTGGGGCTGGTAGGTTGAGATACTAATGGGAAAGGGTTTGGTTAGGTGGTAGAGCGGGAGGTATTCTCACTAGGACACCGTGAGTTCAAACCAACTTCCTACTCGTCTGAAAAAAAAAAAGGACCAAACAAGATGGAGCAAATTACTTCACAAAGTATAGATGATAATTAAAGATTTTTTTTTTTTTAATGAACATCCGAAGACATGCATCATTGTTATACCTAAATTGCACCCTAGCTTTTAACAGGTGCTCTGCGGGCGCTTCGTCAGCTGGACTCTTATAATACCATAGTAATTATAAATTTGAATACAGATTGTAACATTATAAATAAAAAAAAGAAAAGAAAAGATTAAGATACTTGTAAAAAAAAGAGTATTTCAAACTTGAATGAATGTTATATATTATGCATCCAAACTAAATATTAGTGTAAAGAAAAATCTTTACAATGACATATGTAATGACTTAGCCTGAGCAAAAGGATTTAATTACCGTCAGTAGAAGTTGTTTATTTCAGCTTATCTTTTTATTTGTACGTGACAAATTGCTAAGCATATAATGGATCTACTAGGTGTTTACTAATGGTAATATATAAGCACAGTCAGTTTGAATTGCTATTTTTAGAAGTTTTTTTCAGAAAGACGTACTGTAGCGATTTAATATATATAAGGTAAAAAGATAATTAAAAAATATGTTCACAAAAAACGCAAAAATTTTTCTGAAAAAAATGGCTGTCCAAACAAGAAGTTTTTTGCACCCATGGGTCCTCGTGAAGCATGAGTTGATAATCTCGTAGATGTCTACTGATTAGTCAAATTAATCTTTTTTTTTTCTCAAACGTTTCTTTCTTGTTCTCTATTTTTTACTTTATGTTGGCTCCTTTCATATTTCATGGGGCATAATATAAAATGGTTTTTGGAGCCACAATAATTACTTGGGATAATTTCAGAAACCTTCCCTGAGATTTTCGATAATTTCACTAGCCTCCTCTAAAGTTTACAAAATTACACAAACCTCCCCTGAGATTAAGGCTATGATAACAAAATTAGTCCAATTAGAAAAAGTAACATTAAAATGGTACTTTAATGAGAGAGATGAAATTTTGATTCCATAAATACCCCTTATGCATGTACATAAGTTGTATTAGTAAAAGAATAAAAATAATTAAAAGTTAGAAATAATTAATACACACATTTCATCACTCAAAAAATTTACACTTAATAAATTAGGCCACATAAATAAGCAATAAAATTACACTAATGATCACAAGATTCAACAAAACAAACTAGTCATCTCTTTTAGCATGATGTTTGTTGTGATTCTTGTGATTTTGAATGGATTAATTTTCAAAATTTGCTTTTTTTTTTCTCTCATTTCTCCGTTAGGTATATCAATTGATATTATTTTGTTAATACAATCGTCGTTCATCATTAAAGAAATTTTCAACTGTTATTTTCATTAATTAGTTACTAATAGTTTATTAGTGCTTTAATTACTTAATCGTTAGATATTAGTAAAGGAGAATGGAGGGAAAAGAAAAGCAAAATTCGAAAATTTTTTCTGTTTAAAATCATAAGAATCATAGCAAATATCATATCAAAAGAGATAACTAGTCTATTTTGTTGAATCTTGTGACCATTAGTATAGTTTTGTTGCTTATTTGTATTGTCTAATTTATTAAATGTGAATTTTTTGAGTAATGAAATGTATGTATTAATTATTTTTATTCTTTTATTAATAAAACTTATATACATGTATAAGGGTTATTTATGGAATAAAGGTTTCATCTCTCTCGTTAAAGTATTTTTAATGTTCCTTTTTCTAATTGGACTAGTTTTGTTATCAAAATCTTAACCTTAGGGGAGGTTTGTATAATTTTACAAACTTCAGGGGAGGCTAATGAAATTGTTAGAAACCTCATGGGAGGTTTTTAAAATATCCCTAATTACTTTATGAATTGGTTAAGAATGTTCATATTATCTAATGTTGAAATTAAAAGTTAAGATTGCATATTAGCTAATGTTCATATTATCTAATGTTAAGATTGCATGTTATCGAATGTTGGGCTCCATCAATCGTTGAGACCCCTTTGCTGAAATTAAAATACTATAATTATGACTCCAAAGCACTCCAAAGTTTGAAGGTATATCATCTCAAACGTTAATATGCAATCTTGGATCCATGTGACGATTTGAGAGGGTTACTAAGATTCTTTAGCTTCTTCTTGCTTGGTTGGAGTTCATTAAAAAGGTAATTGCTCGTACTCTTGTTTAATGATGTAAACAAATCTAGTCAAGTCGAACATCTTAATATTTAGGCTTGTTTGATTATTTTAACAAAATTAAAATTGTAGTTAAATTTGATTTGCTATCAAACCGGATTCTAATGAAATTTTATCAAGTCGAACTTGAATTGAACTCGAGTAGTTTGAGTGTTTTTATCTATGAATTTCAATTTTAAACAAATTGAGCCAAGTTAGAGTTGAACTTAAAAGTTTAACGGATACAAAGTGCTGTTCAAACTTTGCTCGATTAGGTGGTAAGCCAGAAGTTCAAACGAAATTTTATCAAATTAAAATTTGATTCAAGCATTGAGTAATTGGTTCATCTTTCGACCAGACCATCGTACTCTAATTCACTCTGTGAAACTTGTTGGTTGTAGCATGTGTAGAAGTCACGTGTTTTTACTTGGTATTCATCAATAAAGCTGTTTTTGTTTTCTTATCCCAGAAGGTAAAATCTACTCAGCCCTCTAACATCTGACTGAATAATGCTATGTGAGATGGCTGTTTTTCTTATTTGGCATTCGAATAGTGAAATTTGTTCATCTAATAATTTGTTGCAAGGAGGGAAATCCTGCTATTTGTCGTAGTCACCCCATCTTTTACTCAACCTCTGCGGATTGGATAAAATAACTCTCAAATTCAGGGCTTTTTCTCTAAAACAAGATTGAAATATCTAAACCAAGCAAATTGACAGCTTTATTTCCTTTCAAAACCAGAGATAACCGAAATTGTCGTAGTCACCACAAGGTTGTGTTTGGATTGCATTTTCCGTCATTTTTTATGGAAAAATTTACTGTAGCGATTTGATATATGTGAGGGAAAAAGGTGATAGAGAAATGTGATCACGGAAAACGACAATATTTTCCGACGGAAACAAGCAATCCAAACAAGGTAAGTTTAAGAATCCACGCAATCCCCATTAAATCAGTTATATCCCGACAGCACATAATAAAATTATAAGATGAGGTTTGACTCCCTTTTAACTCTCATTCTTTCGAAACATCTTGTTTGGATTGTATTTTTTCAGATTTTTTGTAAAAAAAATTATTATAACGATTTGATATACGTGAGATAAAAAAATTATTGAAAAAAATGTTCACGAAACTTTGGAAAATTGCTGTCCAATTATTTCTCCAAAAGTTGGCGTGATTACTTCTTTCTTGTCGTGCCATTTTCTTTAAAGTAACAGAACTAAAAATGAAATCTTAGGAACATTATACACGTGTGTATAGACTATAGAGGATGCACATTTGAATTCACAAAGGTATTTCTTCCTTTTTTTTTTTCCTGTATAAAGCCAAAAAAAAAAGGATAAATAAAGGAATTTGGTCAAATTAAAATGGGAAATCCAAGTCGCTACTATCGTACTTTTTCATTCACTAAACGTCATCACTAGTAAACCCCAATCAGCCACGCCACAGAAACCTTAAAGGCCATCTTGGACTGAAGTACTAGCCAAGAACACAGGCTAGCCAAGACCACAGGCAACTCTTCATTTTCCTGCAAATACAGAGAAAAAAACAAAAAACCAACTTTTTTTTTTAAAATCCTTTTCATGCTTTTAGTTGCATAGTTTGATCATCAGGAACAGCAGCATGGTTATTCAAATTCCTGAGAAACTGAAATCCTTTTTCAACAACAAATGGGTAGTTTTTGTAGCCTCAATGTGGGTTCAATCTTGTGCAGGAATTGGGTATCTTTTTGGAAGCATATCTCCAGTGATAAAAAGCACCATGGGTTATAATCAAAGGCAAGTGTCTATGCTGGGTGTGGCCAAAGATTTAGGAGATGCTATTGGTTTCATTGCTGGGAGTTTGTGTGAAATTTTGCCAATTTGGTCGGTTTTACTGATCGGGGTTGTGCAGAACTTTATTGGGTATGGTCTGGTTGGACTCATTGTCGTAGGTGCTTTGCCTGCTCTGCCTCTTTGGGTGGTAAAGTCAACTTTTTATTATGTTCCCTTTTAATTTTTATTAGTATTTTTATGCCCTTTCCTTTTTGGGTTTTTTGTTTATTACTTGTGATGTCAGTTTTTTTTTTTTGTCTATTTATGGATTGAAGAATTTGGTTGCCTTTGGTCAGATGTTAATATATGAATCTACTTAGCAGTTGATATGTCAAGCTTTGTAGGATAAATTACGGTTGTTTTCTGTCTATTTCCATTTATGTAGTACCAAAACTTGATGGAACTCATAGATCCATTTTAGTGGTTCTTTACCAACAAAGTTTACTTGTAATTTAACAAACTAAAGATAGTATTCAAAAAATTTCTCTGTAGCAACCGATATAGCTCTGTGACTTCAAGCCTTAGTCTTGAATGTAGTAGCAGCAAAAATATCTCCTCCAGCCATCATAATTTGGCTTGAAGTTTTAGTCTTGATTGTTGTTTTACAATCTAGGGCTTGTCTGGTTGTTGCCATGTCTAGCAATTCAAGTATACATGCGTTTATGAAATCCATGCAACAAAAGCAGTAACCATTCCCTTCCTTCTCTTTATCTCTGCAAGCTTTTGCAGGATAGCTTCTGAGTGTCAAATTCGATAGAAATTCAAACCATCATAGTAATTCTTACATATGAAGTCTAAACCAACAATATCATCGTAAGATGTAGATGAAGCAAATGCATGCATAGTCATTGAGCGATAATAACTGTTACTTCTCATGTCACTTTCAGAAGAAATATAAACCAGAGTGAGAAGTACATGAAGAGAAAAATGCTGAGTCATTAAAAAATAAGAACTGTTGCTTCTCATGTCACCAATTTAGGGCATTTCCCTGGTATTCATTTTCTTGTTTCAATTAGCCAAGTGTGTAACTTATCTCTGCTGCTTCAGTTTCCCTTAGCTTCTACCAATTTGACAAGGCAATTATGTAGCTTACTTTTCCTGGCCATCAAGTGACTGTTCAAGTATTACTCTAAAATTTGGATATATTTTGGTTGTGCCAAGGGCTGATCGCTTCATTCACTTCTCAGTGAAATCATAATTATATTCTTGTTCTTTTCTAGTTTTTTGCATTACAATAGTTGCTGCTTTCCAAGAACGTTTTAACTGCGAATTTCATGGTATAGTTCCAGAGAAGATTCATTGCACTTCTACAATGGAACTGTTTACTTCCTTACATGGTCCATGGTTCCAGATCAAAATCCCATCTATATTCTCTGACTAATCTTGTTATCAACATTGTTATCTAGATTATCGTTGTTGTATTAAAAACTACAAAAGTGAGATGAAGTATTTTCTTTTCTGCATGAGCTGTTATCCACTCTCTCCATACCTTGCTCTTCCGTTTACTGTAGATCATCAGAAACTTTTTGCTACCTGATGGTTTGAGGGGTTTACATTTTATACCTGCAAAATAATCTTCTTGGAGCTTCACGTGTCAAATTCTGTCTGCTGATCATAAAATGCTTATCTGGTAAAGATGCATTTTCTTTACAGCTTCGGAGCACGTGTAATTTCTGATTTACTTTACAGTTGACTAGTTTTTGCAACTATGCATCTTCTGGTCATTTTGAACAGAAAGAAAAGATGGGGCTGCTAATGGGAGTTAGAAGAACATAGAACACATGAAAAATGTTTCATTGAACAGATTCAGGAATTTACATTTAATAGATTTCCTGTCATCCGTTGACTTTTATTGGCTGAGCACATAGGTCTCTCAAGAGATAGGTTTTCTTCTGTAAATCGGTTGCACCTCCTTGGTGCCTTTGATAAAATGTTTAAATTCTCAGCAAAGATTTTACCTAATGCTGCAGGCAGTCTTGTATTAAGGTTTTGTGTAGGAGCTCAAATTTGTCAAATGTCTGGTTTTCCCAATTTTTTTGGATATGCAATCTCATCTTGAAAGAAAATAGTAAGTTGCATGATCAAATTCACAAAATGAGATCACATGAAAAGATTTTCATTTTTTTATTTTAAAACCAGCTGAGCTCATGTTTGACAAACTTTACTCTAGACTTAGAACGCATTTTTCAAATTTGAACACCCACTTTCTGTAATACCACAGTGAAACCATCTTTCTTGTATATTTTTCTTACTTTCGC
Source organism: Coffea eugenioides (assembly GCF_003713205.1). Classification (NCBI taxonomy): domain Eukaryota; kingdom Viridiplantae; phylum Streptophyta; class Magnoliopsida; order Gentianales; family Rubiaceae; genus Coffea; species Coffea eugenioides. The sequence goes on along the minus strand of NC_040038.1, from coordinate 10,333,287 downwards.
AATGGTTTAAGACATTTCACAGGGAAAGATGAAAAGAAGGAAAGAAAGAGGAAGAGAAAGAAATAGAAGAACAAGGAAAATTTTTTGAGTGAATTGAACCTTCGACATAATTGACCTCTGTAGCTATGCCATTGGCAAGATTTGGTGGAAATGATGACTTCAAATTATATAAATAAAGATGAACATGTTTAGTGTATAGAAGATGCCTAGGTATGATTTGCTGTCTTGTTAGCTATGCTTACATGAGCTAGTCTTTTCATAATTCTTGATGAAGTAAAAAGTTTTCTTTGCTGTTGCATCAGTCATGATGAGACTCCAATATATCTACTTGGCTAGACAGCTACTCTACCAGAAGAACTTTGAGGTGTTCTAATTTCTCTAGCTTCTGATTCCCAGCATTACTCTATCCTTTACTGTTTCTATGAATATACTATGTTGAAAATGCTTAAGTTCAGATTAAATACTATTTTGGCACAAAGAAGGCTTTAATTGAAATTATGAGAAGTTTAAGATGGTCAAATTATTTGCCAAAAACAGTCTTATGACTTAAGGAAGGAACAATATGCTGAAGTACCAGTAAAAGTTCAATATATCAAATGGGCAAATTGAGTACTTGATCCTTGACCTCGGTGGACACATTAGCAGACTAATGTCTACAAAGTTTACCGTAAAGGTCCCGAACTCTTTAGGTATCAATCCTATATGCTGCCTCTGGGATGTCTTCTGGAGTTTCATGATAATGTAGTCATTTAGGTGTGAATTGGTAGCATAGTCAACAAGGTCTTGTGCTTTTGAGTATACGGGACTGTTTAATGCATCTTGCTTCTGCAACCTGGGGAAAAAAATGACTAGTGGTATTCATTCTTGCACTTTTTTTCTTCAACCACTTTAGGAACCTGGTTGATCACTTTGATCTTTGCATGAAGCAACTGTTTGTAGTCTTTTGGTTGTTTTCTTTTCAATATTTTATCCTTGACTTTGGTTATTTGTTTGCAGCTATGCATTTTGATATTTGTCGGAACAAATGGTGAGACGTACTTCAATACAGGAGCTCTTGTTTCTTGTGTTCAGAACTTCCCCAAAAGCCGTGGTCCAGTCGTTGGCATACTAAAGGGATTTGCTGGCTTAAGTGGTGCAATTCTTACTCAAATATATGCCATGATGAACTTTCCCAATCAAGCATCACTAATCTTTATGGTTGCTGTTGGTCCGACTGTCATTATAAGTGCTCTCATGTTCATTGTTCGACCAGTTGGAGGTCACAAGCAATTTAGACAAAGTGATAATTCAAGCTTCTTGTTTACTTATAGTATTTGCCTTGTTCTAGCTGCTTATCTCTTGACAGTATTGGTACTTGAAGATTTGGTCAGTCTGAACCAGACATTGATCATAATATTAACTGTTATTTTAATTGTTCTCATTTTACTTCCTATTGCAATCCCCATTATGTTGGTTTTCTTCTCGCAACCAAGACCCACAACAGAAGAGAGCCTTCTTCTTGATCCCCAGAAACAGGAAGCTGGTAAAATGGGACAGGATGAGAATGAGGTAATTTTCAGTGAGGTGGAAGATGAGAAGGCCTCGGATGTTGATTCACTTCCAGCATCAGAGAGGCATAAAAGAATTGCTCATTTGCAAGCTAAACTGTTTCAAGCAGCTGCAGAAGGAGCTGTAAGGGTTAAGCGGAGAAAAGGTCCTCGTAGAGGAGAGGATTTTACTTTGTTGCAGGCACTTGTGAAGGCAGATTTCTGGCTTATTTTTATCTCATTGGTACTAGCTTCTGGTTCTGGGTTGACAGTGATTGATAACCTTGGTCAGATGTGCCAATCCCTTGGTTACAGCAATACTCACATCTTTGTCTCAATGATTAGCATTTTTAATTTCCTTGGTCGTATTGCTGGAGGATACTTCTCTGAGAACATTATAAGGTAGAAGATTTTATTTGCTTAAAATGCATTGTACTCACCTTTTATAGCTCTATGTCTGCTTCTAATGTTCAGTACTTTCTTAGACACTATGCATACCCAAGACCAGTGGCAATGGCTGTGGTTCAGGTCGTTATGGCAATTGCACTTTTCTTCTATGCTATGGGTTGGCCTGGGGCAATTTATGTAGTCTCGGTGCTTATTGGACTTGGATATGGGGCACACTGGGCAATCGTGCCAGCTGCAGTGTCTGAATTGTTTGGATTGAAAAGCTTCGGTTCCTTGTATAATTTCCTGACATTGGCAAGCCCAGCTGGCTCTTTAATCTTTTCTGGTGTTATTGCCAGTGGAATATATGACTATGAGGCCAAGAAACAACATCAGATGCTGGATCCCATAGGACGTGCTGAGGAAGCTGAGTCACTCACTTGCTATGGCACCATATGCTACTCAATCACTTGTGGAATCATGTCAGGACTCTGTGCAATTGCTGTCGTCCTGAGTCTGATTGTTGTTCATCGAACGAAGAGGGTCTATGCCCAACTTTATGCAAACCCTCAGACTTGATCTGCCTTTAGATTCAACGGATTACGGTCTTGGTGCCTGCATGAGTTAGGTGATTTCCTGCATTGGTTTATTGGAGGGTTGGAGATACTTCCAAGCACCTACTTCTTTACAAGCATTTTCTTCAGCAGTAAGGGTTCTTTTTTGATTGCTCTAAGCTGAACCGTTATGGTCTGGATTTGCAAAGACGGAAAGACTTGGGAACATGCCCGTTGAAATTTTATGCTCAATGGAAGTTAAAACCATGGAGGCCTTCCAAACTGTTTTCTTGCAGGTCTTGAATGTTTTGTTCATATGTAAAACTTGTGTTGTGTCATTTATTGCAGTGAAGATGAATAAATTATTGCCAATGTTTAATTTGGATACATTGTTACAGAGATCAACAGGATGTCTTAAGTGATGTAAAAGCAACCAAACGTTGTATTACAATAATGTTATGAAACGTGTTATCATTTGCCTTCTTTAGTCTGCATTTTTTTTCCCTTTCTTTCTTTTCTTGTTTGATTGATTCAGGAGAATGTTTTAGATTATTGTAAATAAGTGCTAGATGATGGTGGAACTGGGGCTAGAATGGCTGTACACATGAGCCTCTGACCTTTCTGAGTGGTGTACAAGTACAACATGGTGTTAGGCATGGACACTGCAGTTGCACAGTGTTTTGCTACATGCACACGGTACACACATTCACTTGGTTATTTACCATCACTTTTCATTTGTGTCAATGTTTTTCTCAAAGCTTGATCTGAAGAAGTGTATTATGTGGCATGCTATGCTTATCCTCATGAATTAGTGCATCACATGGGACTTCGTCCTCTCTGATAACCCAAGATAACCAAGGTTGCATTTGGGGTAAGTATTAAATGCTACCTAAATCCAGGTGTGAATGGATTCAGATATCAAACAAAATTCACCTCATGGATGAGCTTCACCTTTGAAATTAAGTTCTCTACCAAATTTGACAATTTCAAGAATCGACTTAGTTAGGAATCAATTCAACAATGCAGCTACACTAAATTTTTCTAATTAATCGCATTATATTAACTTCCGTAACAATGAACTTAAGCTACATATAATGAGTTTTCAAGAATTTCAATAAATAACAAAGCTGTTTTAAAAGAAACGAGATATAGTCATTCTACTTATCGTTAACTATGAAAAAATGCCAAAAAAAAAAAAAAAAAAAAAAGTCTCGGCGGACATTTCAAGAAACTTCTTAGAAGAGAAATGAAAATCATCATCGAAAAGAGAAAAGGTGAATTGAATTTCATTTATTGCAAAATCTAGATAATCTAAACTAACTTGCGTTTTTGCTTTGTTAGACAGCTTCTTCCCACTAACCGCGGTTAGATACTAACCACAGTTGGGGTTTTAACAATGAATGCCTCCAAGTCCAAACAGAACAAGAGGCAGCTTGGGCTCGTCAGCATGGCAAACAAACTGCACTAAATACAACAAAAGTTCATCCCTTTTTCCTTTGTACATTGCAATTTATCAACATTTTCAGCGATTTTTTTCTTCTTACATTCATCCTTTCTTCATTCAACCATGAAATTCAACAAGTATACTTTCTTTTGATGATCATTTTCACCTGAGATGTTTCAAGTTCACCCAAAAGTAATCAACTTTGCAGCCAATTCACAGTAGCGTCCAGCCAATTCACCTCATTACAAAACTGGTAATTTTTATTGTTTTTATCTGCTGTTCTGTATTCTTCTGTATCTATATATCTATGCATGCTCATCATTTTTCATTTTCTGTAACAAATGCTACGTTAAAGAGCTTGTCATTCGCTTGCTGATTACGGTGATTTTTTGTGTTTGCGGGTGTCTGTGTGGGTGATTGCTGGGGTTTTAGTTGAATTTGGTGAACTTGGTTTTGCTTGTGGATTCTGAACTTTTGTCTACGTGGGATTAATGGTTTTTGTTCAATTTTATCTGTTTAAGTCCATATGAATGCAGGTAAATAGTCTTTGTATGTGTGCGTTGTTTATAAGTGTGTCAATGTGTGCACATGTTTTTTTTTTTTTCGTTTTGGCTATCGTCGTTGGTAATTGTTTCTTATCAGGGATTGATTGTTTGTTTTATTAATTGGAACTTAGTTTTTATCTGGGATCCTGCCAAAGTATGTGATGACTGAATGTTTTCATAATGCAGGGAAGTTCTGAACTTTAATGTTAATCTCTTTTCATTAGGAACCCTATATGGATTGATTCAAATTGTTTGAAGGGGATTGAAGGTTCTTTTACATGATTAGTTTAGGCATATGATATGCATGTGTAAAATGACTTGCTTGCTCTGCTGTTTTCCAAATTCCTGAACAGATCTTTCTGCAGGTTGATTTAAAATATATATCTCTTCTTTTCACGCCAACGACTGTTTAAATGTAATTTTTAATCTAATTCAGCCGAGGGGTTTCCAAAAGCTCACTGGTCTAACGTGTTATTGTTTTATTGGTTACCTTTCTCATTGATGGCAGTAGTTAGTGATAATACATGAAGAAATTTGTAGCCAGACTGTAGTGTATTGCCATTTTGTTATGTTTGGAGTGGCTGATTATGATATTTACATTTGATGAGCATGGAAATGGAAAGGAAAGATGCATTGATGTCTGTGGTTTTCGCACCAATTTAGCATAGGGATTTTTAAAAGGTTGCTGACATGAAATGTTATTATTTTGATGTTACCTTTCTCATTCATTATTATTAGATTATGGTGGTATAAAAAAATTGGAATCACCAAGGAAAGTTAGTCTCTCTTGTATTGCCATGTCTGTTTCTTTAGATTGTCAGATTGCATATTTAGTTCTAACAAACATGTAGATAGAAAGGAAGAGGAATTAGTTTGTAAGGCTAAAGAAAGTAATACGCACTGCAGGTTGTTACTGCTTCATGCTTGAGATTTGGCAATCTAGTTTTGTCGATTTCAGTGCTTTGCGCTTTTCTTGGAAGCTATTCATTACACTTTTTTTGAGATGCATTAAGTTCTTTGATGTATTGGTTAAATGATGCAATTTGAGTGCTGAGAAATTCATGCTCTGGTTATTTCTGCCCATTTATTTTGGACTCAAAAGTGCTGCTTGGTTGTCATTATTACTCTGATTTTGCTGAAGTGACTTACCTACATCTCTTTTGTGGCCAGGTCTTCAAATACTAACATAGGTTGCATCTGATCTTGGAAGACTAAGATTGGACTTCCTTGAATTAAAGGCCTTGTAGATATGGAAAGCAACAAGGATGAGGCAATTAAGGCGAAAGAAATGGCGGAGCAGAAGTTGGCAGAAAATGACATATTGGGAGCCAAGAGATTTGCTTCCAAGGCTCAGAGTCTGTTTCCCAGACTTGAAGGCCTTTCGCAGATTCTACAAACACTCAATATTTATGCTGCTGCTGAGAGAAAGGTGAATGGAGAATTGGACTGGTACAAGATCCTCGGAGTGCATCCCCTGGCTGATGCTGAGACAATCAAGAAACAGTATCGGAAATTGGCACTGGCTCTCCACCCTGATAAGAACAAGGCAGTTGGGGCAGATGGCGCATTTAAGATTCTCTCTGAAGCATGGAGTTTGCTCTCTGATAAGGTTAAGCGAGCTGCTTATGATGAGAAGCAGAACATAAGGGCATTGTATCAAAAGGGTGCTGGTCAGAATCCACCAGGTGGCGTCAAGGAGTATGGTAATGAAAATTTTACCAACACATCATCAACCGTGAGTAAGCCTTCTGTTCCAGTTAATACCCAGACTGATTCTGCACCTCCTACAGCTACCTTTTGGACTCAATGCACAAGATGTCTTATAAAGTATCAGTATTTGGCTGAGCACCGAAACTGTATTCTTGTCTGTTATAAGTGTCTTCAGCCCTTTATGGCAGCAGAGATGCCTTCTCTACCCGTGAATAACAACCCTACATCCACCCCAAGGTCCCAGTACCCACAAGAACAAGGTAGCCATCCTGGTAACAATGCTTCCTCTGATTCTGGAAGAAATTTCCCTCCGATCCCAAAAACTGAACCTCTTGGGTTTCCAGGTGTTGGCTTGAACAATAAGGCAAATGTTCCACAGGGTTCATCTTTCAAATTTGGTGGTTCAGGAAGTATGTCTACACCGGCTACTGCTGCTGCTCAACCTGCGACTGTCCCACAGGGTTCATCTTTCGTATTTGGTGGTTCTAGAAATATGTCTACTCCAGCCACTGCTGCTGCGCAACCTGCAAAGGTTCCACAGGATTCATCTTTCAAATTTGGTGGTTCCAGAAGTATGTCTACACCGGCCACCACCGCTGCTGCTCAACCTGCGACTGTGTCAGAGGGTTCATCTTTCGTATTTGGTGGTTCCAGAAGTATGTCTACACCAGCCACCGCTGCTGCCCAACCTGCAAAGGTTCCACAGGATTCATCTTTCAAATTTGGTGGTTCCAGAAGTATGTCTACACTGGCCACCACCGCTGCTGCTCAACCTACATTTACTTTCCAGCGGATGGGTGAAAATTTAAAGAGAGGACGCGAAGAGGCTGCTACTGGTAAAGTGCATAAAGAGTTCCTGAAAAGAGATCCTTCTAAGAAGTCTGATTCTGGTTCACCATCTTATAATGTCTCCAGTTCTGGTAAAGTAGATAAGACAGCAAAGAAGAGACGCGTTGATCAACATAAAGCAAGAGTCGCTGGGAAAGATGTAAAGACTCGGGCCCGGGGAGTTAGTGGACGTGGAAATTCTCGTGGAAATCAAATGGCTAAGTCTGGAGCAGAGAAAGTTGACAACTTGCCGAAGAGTTTAAGGGAACTGTCGCAGTCAGAAATCCGAGAGATGCTGATGGTAAAGGCAAGGACCGAAATCCGCAAGAAGTTACAGCAGTGGAATGTGGCTGCTGTACAGAAGTCTTCAGATGCAACTGCCTCCATGAGTACCCCCAAGCCAGATGCACTGGGAAGCTTGCCTTCTGCTTCAATTACTGGCTCTAACACAGAAGCTGCTGCCATTGTGACAATGGATGTCCCTGATCCAGAGTTCTACGATTTTGACAAAGACAGGGTGGAGAAATCATTTACCAAGAACCAGGTTTGGGCTTCTTATGACAACGAGGATGGTATGCCTCGTTTTTATGCATTTATTCATAAAGTGTTGTCCAGAGAGCCCTTCGAAGTTCAGATTAGTTGGTTACATTCCAAAAGCAGCAGCGAATTTGGTCCAAAAAAATGGGTGGGCCGTGGATTTGCAAAAACTTGTGGAGTTTTCAGAATTGGCAAATATGGAGTGAATAAGGCACTCAATTCTTTTTCGCACAGGGTTAGTTGGAACAAAGGTGCAAAGGGGGTTATTCAAATAGTTCCAAAAAAGGGAGATGTCTGGGCTTTATATAGGAACTGGTCTTCTGATTGGGACGAGCTCACTCCAAATGATGTCATACGTCAGTATGATATGGTTGAAGTGCTTCAAGACTACAATGAGGAGCAAGGTGTTGCTGTTGCTCCATTAGTCAAAACTGCAGGTTTCAGGTCTGTATTTCACCGGCATTTGGACAAAAATAAGATCTACAAAATTCCAAGAGAAGAGATGTTCCGGTTTTCTCATCAGGTAGCTTCGTACCTACTTACTGGTCAAGAAGCTCAAGCTGCCCCAAAGGATTGTCGTGAACTAGATACAGCAGCTATGCCTTTGGAACTTCTCCAGGTTCTAAAAGAAGCCAAGGAGGGAGAAGTTGGAAAAATAGCTGATGAAGTGACTGCAACAGGAAATGTGGATGCAACACCGAGTACAGAAGATGTCAAACATGTTGAACCACAACCAATTTTGGTGTACTCGAGGAGATCCAGGGGAAGCAGGTAGTAGGAGACGCCGTTTGAAGGCAAGGAAGGAACTAGGTAGGCTGATGCTAACTAACAACTTGTCTAGTTTTTCGTTTGTTTAATTGCCAACTTGGAAAAATAGCTGATGAAGTGTCTGCAACAGGAAATGTGGATGCAACACCGGGTCCGGGAGATGTCAAACATGTTGTACCAAAACCAATGTTGGTGTACTCGAGGAGAGCCAAGGGAAAGCAGGTTGGCTGATGCCGTTGAAGAGAAGAAGAAACTAAGTTGGTTTTCCGTTTGTTTAATTGCCAACATTGTAGTGGATGTATAGATCAAGAAACTTTTGTCAGCATTCCCAGTGGATGTTTTAGTTAATTTTTCAGAAACTGTTGTATCAAACATATAGAACGGGATACAGTGTAACTACAGTAAGGAAATCATACAGGAACTTCATGTTCAAACCAGTCGATTTAGGACTCAAGGGGGGTATTCCTTTTTCCTTTTCTTTTTCTCTTTTTTTTCCTCATCTTGTTGCTACATGAACTTCTCTTTGTTGTGCTTAACGTACTTCCAGAACTGACGGTTTTCTTTTTGCATGCTAAACCCAGTATTTGCAGCTATCTGTCACAGTTGTTTTATGCATATATACTTCCAATCAATCTTTGCAACAGTTTTCCCTTTTCAGGCCTCTTTTACCATTTTTTCATGCTTGAGTTATAGTATATGGTTGTTATGTTGTCTTGTTTGATGGTTTACTCATTATATTTTCCATTCTTGTTTCTGAATTCAATGTTGGAGTTGGCAGTCTGGACGATTCTTTGAGAAGAATTCTTATACTCATCTTGCTTTAATTATCCGTAAATGCCATCTTTCCTTGGTTTGCATCTATAGTGTAAGCATGAGGAAATAGATATCTTCTCCTAATGCATCTTCAATATACTACCCTGGAGGGGGAACTGTTAAACAGATGCCTTGCACTTGCACAATTCATCTATCAATAAATATAATAGATATCAAATGAATTGATGTGCATTTCTATCTTTGTGTAGACAGATATGAAAGATCAAGGTGCAGATTTTATTAACTTGTGTAACTTTGTTTCTAAGACATGTATAGCCTTTTATAGTTTTCTATGTCTGTATTTCCTTTTTATATCTTTTCCCCTTGTTTGTTTATGATTGTCGTTAACGCGCACGCACACACATATATATATATATATCTTTCCACTTGGTTATGGATTTCCTATAGCAAACAGGATAAATTAATTATCTTTTAAAATTAAATTAATTCCCTTGAGACTCATTATTAAAATTTAACACCCTCTCTTATAGTTTTCCAAAATTAAGTAGGCCGACATCGATCTCCTCAACTTTATATTTATGCACTAAATGGTATAATGTCAGATAATTTGTATGCTCATAAGTATAAAGACACCAAAAGATTAATTTTACTATCTTTTTTAGATTTTGCATAATGTGCCATTGTTGAGAAATTACTTTTTCTTCAACATTCCATTTATCAACTGTTTCACTTAAGTGAAACTATTTATGAATGCTTACTCACAGTTTTAATGGCTACATTAATTCCCCATTTATTTAATTTCCTAATATCCAAAGAATGAAAATGGTATGGCTTTTTTTAATATCCTAATTTCAATTTGGCTGTCCAAAGTAGGGGTCTTCAACCTCTAAAATTGAAAAGGTTTAATTTAACCCTTGAAACGAGAAAAAAATTGTTCAAAATTTTTACTTTACTTTTGTTCCATTAGTTAAAATCAATTAAGGAGCACTGCATTTCAAGGGGAAAAGTTAAGTACCAAGACAAAATCACTTAATTAATTGGGTCAGAGAGAGAGAGAGAGAGAGAGAAGAGTGTCTCCTTCTTGACCTGATCCGAAGCACATATCACCTAGCAATTCTGGTTTTCAACAGTGAATGGAAATGCAATAAAGGACCAAATTCGAACAGGTTTTGTATAGGGTTTGCTAAATTGAATGATTTTGAATTTGAGGGGCTCAACTCCAATTCATTGTTACCGTAGAGGACCAAAAATTAAATTTTGCATTGCTTTCCCACACACCCCAACCCCAACCCCAAAACCCCACCAAAACGTGAATTTTACGTTCACTATTTCGGTGCATCATATGCAAAATAGTTGAGAAAGACACATTTAAGGATTTGTTACATCAAGAGGGCTGATAATTATTTTGAAAGTAGGGTCATATTGCTTTAATATGGGTATGAAAATCACCATTTAGATGGAGATATAGCCTTGAATTCTGCCTTTCAGGCAATATGCTGCTGAAAGAACGTCCCCATATGGAGATGACTAAACAGCACGAATAAGAAACAACAAGCAATATTGAAAGATGCATTTTGATGATTGCAAAGTCAGCTGTTTTGAGACATGAAAAAGGAAAAAAAAAAAAAAGAAAAGGGAATTTCTCATTGGTGAATTATTCCATAACGACAAGAAATAAACGTTCAGCACATAAAGGTTGCTGACAATCATAAGATTCAATTTTTTGGCGACAACTTAAATGGATTGCTGCAGTTACTGTTCGCAGAGATGCTTACATAAAGACTCATCCTATCCAAAAATATGTCCCTTTTGTGTTGAATCTGTAGACATGGATAGTGGGTGTTTGGTATTCGGATCAGCAAAAGTTAAGATGTTGAATTCAATGATTTGCGGCCACATTGTCTTCTTGTTGATGAATTTGCTTGATTCTTGTTCTCATGCATTTGCCATTTTTACTCACATTCAGGTTCTCAACTTGACTCGAAACATTTCAATTTCGACTTGTTACATTTTCCTTCAGGAAACTAGAAGTTTAATGGTACAGAAGCAACTGAATACAAGTCTCATTTTTTTTTCCTCCAAACTAGTAATCTGTTGTCCCTTTAACTAGAAGGACAGTTATATAGTTTGGAAACTGGAACTTCTGTAACTGTACAATAAGGATAGGACCACCACTACAGATTATCTAGCTAGCAAGCGATTTTAAACCCAACATTTGCAAATATGTTTGCTTTTACTTCCTAATTCAAAGAGAAAAACTGAGAACCACACTTGAATTGGTCTTGTCCTCAATTCCTGAAAAATATATGAAAAATGCAAAAAGAAAAATAAAAGGGTGGACATGTTAATTAACTGTATGGTCACCTAATTGACATTGACTTTGGCAGTCCAACCATTGCCCGCAATAATTTCCTCTGCTATTATTAATATGTGGCAGAATTTCAAAAGTCTGAAGCAAAGCTGTAAAGTAATGAGTAACAAATAGTAAGGCAGCCCAACTTATGGTTCTAGGACATTAACAAGCTACAAAAAGCAGCATTCTTGTTAAAGAATGTGGTTTTGTTTGCTCGGAAATAGTACTAAGTAGTCAATCTGGAGCACATGCTTCTATCCAATTAACAAGAAGGTTAAAGTTGCAACAACAAAGACTAGTACTATATACATTTCCATAGATTAAAGGGTCTCAACAACTGGAAGGAAATGTATTAATGGTAGAAGCCTAAAGGATGTAAAGATGTGTGCACATATTATGGCTGGGAAACTTCCCAGAACCCTTTCAGTTGTACACTTGGGAGAGAAAAGGAAACTAATTGAGGGAGGGAAATGTACATACATTTGAGACATTTGAGATTTCCAAGGATAATATGGGCCAAATCCTGATAATCAACTTTTAGAATTGTTGGTTATTAATCTCCAAAAGAAGCCAAACATATAAAGTAATCCGGATTGTTCATTATTGACAAGTCATTTAGCTGCCTTATTCCGTTCCCATAAATGTGTCTACCAAGTTAGACAAAAACTAAAGCATCTTTCATTAACGTCTAAGCAAGAAAGAAGTAGAAAGGACAAGAATCCATAGACAAACCAAGATCCCACCATAAGGGTCGTAGTAACCAAAGAATATATCCATCTTTCATCCAGTAAGCAGCATTTGTAAGCTCCTGTCCTGTGCATGTCTCCTATAATAAGATCTGTAGGCTCTTGGGCGAGGTCTAATTATTCTTCTTTCTTTTTATGTGAATATTTTTCTTTGGGCGTACAACAATTCAATCTCTCACACTCGACTAAAGAATTATCCATAAATGAGAGCTTTTATGATAGACCTAGTTTATGATATATATATATTTATATATATCACATGAATAATACACTTTAGTTGTACTTGCACATTCATATTTCTTTCAGAAGTTTGGACCACCGCAAACTTAATTTGAGGTAGAATTTACATGGACATGGACAAACTGACACCAGATTCATTCCAAGAATGTTCACATTAAACGAGCTTGAAAAACCAAATTTGTCTGGTCAATAATTTGTCATACAGATTGCAGTACTGAGTAAGATTAATACAAGACTTTATTTCTTGCTTCCTCCATATACAAACTTTTTTTCAGTCAAACAAAACTTCAGGTACTCCTTATCCATGACAAACAATACAGATACTCAAATTCGAATCACCATTTCATCACTCCTACTGATTCAACTGTCTTAGCACAATAAAATGTACTATTAGAATGCTAATCAATGATGAAACCGTGATGCAAGAGTTAGCGCTATATATCACAAGTCACACAGCTCAGTAACGCTATATAGCCTCTGAACAAAGTTAGAAAAATAGTACTAATTAATACTCAAAGTGGGAAATTTTTTTTTCTTTGTTTGGGTTTTAATTTGGAAAAGATTTTATGAAGGTCGAAATTTTTGCCTGCAAGATTGGCAAGTGATCTCCATGCACGTAGAATCCATCTGCCGAGTAGCTCTTTCCTTCAAATTTTCAGCCTTCTCAACCTCATCACGAGCCCTCTCCCACATGTTCCTAGCACGGGCGAATTCGGTCTGCGCCAGCTCCATTTCTCGCCTGCTAAGCTCCCTCACACGTTCAGCATACGCCTTCTCCATGGCAGCCAGCCTAATTTCCTCAGCGGCCTGCCATTTCAAGGCCTCAACGCGCCCTGATGGATCAGATTTCATCATCAGATTATCATTGTTAGTGTAATCTTTCGCAGTAGTACCAGTCCTTATAGTTCTGAAGCTGATAGACAACTGAAGGTCTAGTGATGGTCCCTCGAAGGGATCGGTCGTTGATCGGAGTTTTATGGAGGATTCTGATGAGGGCCAAGCTGAAGCATTTGATGATGAAGGCGTCGTTTGTGAATCAGCTGGAAGAAGTTGCAATTCTTTCTGGTTGCCTTCTTCCATATCAAAGAATAATGGTGCAATGGACAAAGAGAAGTGACACTGTACTTTTATGAGGAAGAGGAGTATGAATTGGCAGAACTGAGGTCTCTATCTATTTAAGCATTTCGATATATGGGTTGGATACCTAAAGTGCCCATGCTTTTGGCTTTGGAGCCAAATGGACAGTCTGCATATTGTTGTTCATACACCTTTGGTCTTATTTGTACCCATGTTGACGTATTTTATGAGTATTATGTCAAAATTTAAATCATAAAGTGATGATGACTTAGAGTTTGATAATATTGGCTACGAGTTTGTTCTCAACTGATGCTGATATTGTAAAAGTTAATTTTTTAAAAATTAATTCTTGAAAAAATATATTTTTCAGAATAACTCATATGTTCTTGTTTACGGTTAAAAAAATCAATTTTAATAAATGCATAGCTGCTCTCAAGAAAACCTAAAAAGCTGATTTTGACAATAAAATGACCAAATTACCCTTATATGCTACCTAAATGAATTTCTGTACTAATTAAATAATTTTTTTTCTTATGAAGATTAAATGTTGGAGGAAAAAAGAAGGGCACACAGATGAATCTAGAAGTGAGATGAGAATAGGAAGAAAATAAAGACCATAAAAAAAGTTATCTAATCTTTGGCCAGGGTAAAAATTTAAAGGGTATTTTTGTTTGCATGAAAACGTGGATCAGAATCAGAATTCAGAAGCACAACGTCTGATTTTTTTAGGTTTTTAGGTCCAAAAAACTAAAAACTAGATTTTCAAAATCAGTTGCAAATATAACAAAACAGCTTTTCAGAAACCAAAAAGGTAGTATCAAATTTCTAAAATTGATCGAGAACAAGACCTCCATATTGTTTATATAACTTGCGTATATAAGATGACTCCAACATGAGTGCACGGTCGACAGGTCATCTGTTCAAACTTTATATACAAGTACATGTCAAAAATGCATACGCTCGAGACTCGAAGATAGGCACTCGATCTCAAAATAAGGGTTAAAGTCTTGCCAATTGAGTCACGGCATGCAACATATTGATAAAAAAGAGTCGTATACAATGTAAATGTACAAGGTGCATGCATTTCTTTTTGTTGTCAGCATTTGGGCTGTCAAAAATTTGTAACATGTCAAAATTGGGAATGAAAACTGTGAAGTAAAATTAGTGGCCTAGCTAGCATGATAGCATCGTCCAATAGGTACGAAATTTTTTCCATTGCAGTTGTATCAGTGAGCACTGAGAAAAGATACAGATCAAAGCAGAAACATGCATGACATGCTATTATATATAGATGGTAACTAGGAAAAAAAAAAAAAGGAGAAAGTCAATCTTTGATTCCTCCCGTTGTAAATACACATAAGCTAGGTTGAACTTGAATCTGATTTACTTTGTCTCTTTACTTGTTGTCAGATTCCTTTCCCATGAAGTTAATTTGTGTACGCTCTTGACTAACAAATCTCTACTTAGCTCGTGAAGCTTGTCCTTGAGGATGTGAAACAGTAGTATTTATTGCCCTAACTAGAGACAGCGACAGAGACCCTAACCAGTTCTTGAATGGGGATCATAAAGAAAGACCATGTTGAAAGCAAAATCTCAAATACGTACTGTGTCATCAATCATGATTCCAGAAAAGTTAATTTACAGTGTTTACCAGAAAAAGAGTTATACAACTCCATGTGAAAGATGACTTTTGACTTGCTTTACCTACAATCATATGGATCAGCAGTCGGCTGAATAAAATCTTGAATATACATACATATATATATATATATATAGCCCATTAAATAACTAAGACAAGCAAGGATATTGGAGGGGTAATTTTCTTTCTTTAGTATCTCCTTTCTCCATACAAAAGCTAGCTACATGCGTATGGTGCATTTGGTCATAAGCCAAAGTATTTGTATGGTTGGACAAACTAAAATGATGACGGCTCTCTGAGGACTTTAAAGATGTAAAGCTTCTACGTGATCTTAGTTTAGTTAATCTCAAATTGATTTCAAGCCACACAATAAGTACAAACCTATCTTTGGAAATTGCCCATACTCTTAAGTCTTATCCTTCAAATGCATAACAATGATTGAACACGCAAGAACTTGGTACATCCATGCGTTTATATAATGCACAATCTAGTGTTAAGTACCTATTAAATGCCTACCCTTTTAACAAATTATTCTTTATCGAAGACCAATTATAGAAATCATCCTTTTCACGATAAATGACTACCTAAGGGTACAATATCAAATTTTTTTCGCTATAATACATATACTATGTGACAACACAATACATCTGGTAAAGTTGTATAAGTCTCGTTTAGATTATCCTTTTTCTCCAAAAAAAAAAATTTTTTACGTTTTCTGTGAACGTATTTCTCAATCACTTGTTCATCTTGGATACATCAAATCTTTACATTATAAAATTTTTTTTTGTAAACCTTTCAGAAAATAGCGATTCAAACGAGCAAAAAAAATAAATAAATAAAAATAAATGGAAGAGATGAGAATGGAGAAATAATTACGCTCCCAAGTCACGTGCCTTGAGGGGATGCATTTGGGGATTAGAGGCTTTTTGTGAAAGGACTTGCTTTATGGTAGGCCTAAGGTTGTCGGCCCTCTATTGCAAAAAGTCATCAACTTTTCTGCATATAAAGCCCACGCTCCAAGCAGATCGGCACGTGGGAGTGGGGGGCACGGAGCCTAACCCATGAATCATGATCATGATTTGTGCATACCGACTTTGGATCGTTCAATAGTGGACCCCTTTAGCCAACTTTGCAGATCTGCATCATATGGGCGTTGAGGATTTCTGGGCAGAAAATCTTCTTAACACGTGCCACTTTGCTGGGCTCATATGTACAATTGTCCACTCTAAACTATTATTAAACTCTTCTACTTAGAGAATGAATTGATTTAATCAAACTAAACATATAAAACTTATGTAAAGAAAATAGTAGTGTTAAACGAATCAAATGAATATTGCAAGAACTCTTTCATGACAAATTACTTAGGGGGTGTGAGATTTATCAGATATAGGGCATAGAGAAAAAAACAGGAGACAGAAACGAGAATTGGGCATGTTATTGTATCTCATCTATTCACGTTTTAGTCACGTAGTTAATCATTATTAAAAAAAAAAATAGGTTCAAAATTATGCGTTACGAAAATAAATGTTGTGAAACCCTACCGAACAACGAGTTAAATAAAAAATGGTTTTATTACAAAAGTTCATATACAAAATTCAAATTTTCTTATACATAGGTACATTTTCGGCGACACTTGGTTAATTAATATTTGGAAAAATTCCTTGTTTTGGTTTTAATTTATTCCAAATGAATAATTTTGGTTTAAAGTGATGAAAAAGAGCACGATTAGCCACATTATTGTCGAAAAATTTTAATCCATTGAGGAAGCCACGGGTCTTCGTCAAAGAATATTCAAGGAACCCAAGGTGTAGAATGCAGAATGCCAGTTTGCATTGCAGCCCAAAGTTTTGGAGAACCAAACTGTGGAGGAGCTCTTAGATCCTTGAAATTATGTAAAACTCGGAGAAGGCCCAGAAGGGTAAAACTTTTACTCATAACTTTAGGGTTGAATTTTCCTAAACGATAAACAGTGGTATTGATTTAGGTATAGTTTTGGCATGTTAATTGGTGTCCATTATTTCCTTTAAAGAATACTCAAGTTTTCAATTTTAAGTGTTTTTTTTTCCCTTTGAAATGAATTTTCAAGTTTAAATTAATTGGCTCAGCAGTCCAGTCAGGGAAGGATTTTTAGAGTTTTTTTACTGACAGATTCAAGATTCAAATACTATGCCTAGGGTCACAGTTGGGGGTGGCAGGATGGAAGGGTTAAAAAAAAAGTTTAAGTTAATTTTATTTTGCTTGCTTTAATTTTCTTAAAATGAGTGGCGTAAGCTTAGAATTAAAATACCTTAATGAACCCTTGAATCTCTAATAACATTAAGGACTTCAATAAACTGTATCGAATCCATAACTGGGCATGCCTCGGACCCAATATTTACCTGATATGTTAATGGGCATTAGTTAAAACTTTATTTATAATGCTTAAATGACTAATCTATATTTTTCTAACATCTAAAGATTGGTAATTACTGTTAAAGTATATTTCTTGAAAGAAAAATTAATTTTATTATAACTAAAAGAAGAAGAGCAAAAAGTATCATAAATATTTGAAAAATCATGTTATAATTGTCGAAGCATAAAATTAACCAGGATATTGAAGTCTTTTTCTTGTGCCATCGCCCTGTAACATTTCCAGTTGAAGATCATCACGTTTGCACCCTTGTAAGGTAATTATAGCAATTAGTCTTTATATTTATTTTATGAATAGTGAATATGCAAAGATTGATCTTGCTTGAGAATTTGAAAATTGTCAAACTCTTGCTGCATAGTGTTTTTCTTTTCCCGCTTTCGCAAGAATTTTTTCAATGTCTTTTACTACCTTAAGAATTTTTTTCGAGCAGCTTTATCTCTTCAATTCGCTTTAATTTTCATAAATTTAGGTGAGATAGGATTCATGTTACCTAACTACCGCTCCATTTGGCAAATGAGTTTCTTTGGATGTTTGTCTTTACTGTAGTTTATTGTAAAAGTTGTAGGAAAAATTTTTGAAATGTATAAATTTTTAGATATTTTGAAATGTATAGTTTAAAAACTTTGAGAAATTTTTTGAGATTACTATAGTTCAAGTTGTTAAAAAACTTGTAGCAGACAAACTTGGTCAAAAACTTGCTTACTAAACAGGCTATATATTCTTTTAAAGAAATTAGACAGAAAGAACATCGTTAACAAGGATGTTCATCCAGTTGCATTCGTTTTCTCGCATGATTTTATTTGCGAAAACGACCAATCTTACTTCAGATTCATGATTACCTATTTGTTTTTCCATTGAATTTGCAAAATTTTTATACGCATTATTTGCTATATCTAATTTCCACTCTTAATTCTCTGTCCATGTTTAACTTAATTCAGGTGTCAAAGATGGTGAACATCGACTCGATAAGGACCGTTGTTGGGATAATTGGTTAGTTCTCAATTTGTCATCAATTTTCATTGTCTCTTATTTATCATGCACGCTGCAGGTAAGGTTTGAACCTTCACCTACAGTCCAAAGAGGGACTTAAGCCCCTCCTTGGTGGCCACTGAGCCATTGGGCCAGTGGTTCGTAGAGGTTGCTTTTCTGAATATATATATATATAAATATTACATCCCTTGACTGTCCTCAATTTTCTTTTAGTCAGAAAATAGAAAGTGTATCTAATTCTCAGTAGTAAATATAAGTTTTCATCAGATTAGACTCTTTCTGGGTAAGGGAAGACATCGTTAGTCGAAGCCAGTCTATTATCTGTTTTTTGTGTGTATTTCTTTTATGACACTTAACAACAACTGAAAATTTGATACATTTTTCTACTTTCTGTTTCGTCTTGTTTTTGGGTTAAAATTTCAATTTATACTTCCTTCCTTTAATGACTTATTGTGTCTTGCAATCCATGCCGGATACGTTATATCTTTCAGCCTATTTGTCTCGCCCATGTAATGTCTTTTTTTTTTTTTCCTATCTCTTCTACTACACATACATCACACATTAATGCTTATAATATAGGCACTGGCGGATTTAAGGTGGGGGCACAGACCTCCACTGCTCCCCTTAAATTCTAATAATATTCCCGTAAAATTTTGATATAATTTTAAGTGTGCTCCCATAGTTTTGCGGAAGTGAAAAAATTACGTGATTTTCTAAATTGGTTCATGAACTGATATTCTAAAAGGATATATGGGTTACAAAGTTCCATTAGAAAGCTAAAAAAGGTTTTTCATTTTAATTTGTTGATGAATATTTTTTTTGCTTAAAAAACTAGAAAAAGAGCAGGTAAAAAATTTTAGTGTTGCTTTTGCCCACACTGAAAATTTTTTCTGGCTCCGCCATTGAATATAGGTAAAGTTTATAAAAAAAGAAAGAAAGAATTATGATTAAATCTCCTAATGTGTTTTGTTTGTTATATATGCAGCCCAACATTCGTAAAAATATGTAAAGCAAAATCAGTCGCAGAATTCAAGCCAGAACCTTATGTGATGACGCTATTGAATTGTGCAATGTGGGTATTTTATGGCCTTCCATTTGTCAAATCTCATAGCATCTTGGTTTCGACCATCAATCAATGGTATCGGATTTGTTATAGAGGCTATGTTAGTCACATTTGTCGTCCGCTCCGATTAGCGGAAAAGGATACGAATGATTTAATCTCCGTGTACATTACTTTTACTCCCATGATTTCTCAATTAAAAGAGCCCTCATAGTTGATGTTGGACTAACTCTTCTAAAGTAAAAGATTAGAATCAAATTAATCTTGAATCCGGATAGGTTAACAGCACAAAATATTCTACTCATCTTTTTATTCTTAGATACGTTCATTTTAAATTATTTTTGTCTTATATTATCAGATGAGGATCATCTATATGGTCATGGGTGAAGTAGTTGTAAGTGCCATCGTAATTGGCATTACCCTTGGCGTTTGGCATGATGAGAAGCAAAGGTCCATCTTTGTTGGTGTAGTTTTGCATGTTTTTGAACATCTTCATGTATCTTTCGCCATTGACAGTTATGGTATGTATTACTTAATACTTTTTTGTTACAATAGAATCAGAGTTAATTAATTATTTGTCATTATTTCTATACAAATGGTTTGTTTATTTATTTATTTTTTTATTTTGGGTGCAGTCCAGTGTGATTAAGACAGAGTGTGAAGTACATGCCATTTTATTTATCTTTTTTTTTTCTACTCAGGGGGTATCCGGGCTGTGGATATGCCGGACCCGACTAATCCCCTGAGACCCGAGAGGAGAGGCCCCATCATCTCGAACCGGTAACCATTGGGACTCGATCCCTGATGGGGGAGAATGGACAACAGGACCTTAGGAGGCTTCCTGTGATCAACCAAACTGCCAGGAGGGGCACATGCCATTTTATTTATCGCTTGCTAATCTTCTCAATGGTACTGTATGGGTATGCTATGCTTCACTCAAATAAGATTACAATGTTGTGGTAAGTAATGCTGCAAATTTTTTTTCTTGTAATCTAGTTTAAGAAAGTGATTTTAAAAAATTATGGTAAAGACTAAATGGTTGTTGTACATATTCCAAAACATTTGATTGAAATATGAAAGTTGTATAATTATTAATCAAATAAATAAATAAATATATTTTTATTTTTTGTTCACAGATTCCCAATGGCATTGGAACACTTTCTGGACTTTTTCAACTTGCGCTCTATGCTTGGTATTATCGCAGTACAAATTGGGAGGATGACGACAATATCAAGAAGCCATCTGAGATTCAATTCTCCGTCCAGAATGCTCGAGTTTAAGAAGAATGCAATAGGCATGATAATCTGATAGGATTTTATATAGTTTCTTTTTTTTTTTCCTCCAAAAAACGTGGATTTTAGTATTCTTAATTACATTCTTCAGTATTTTATGTTTATAATTTGAATTAATATTCTATACACTGACAGTGACAGCAACATAATCCGAAGTGTTACTTATGGAAATTAATTATCTCAAGTGTCATATACGTATAACAGGTTTGCTCACCGGTTAGAAAATCTTGTAAGAATGCCTTTTTGATATCTGAAATCAAAATACAGTATAAAGCTAAAATAAATCATCAAAAGAAAAATGGTTTTGTTCTTTAATTTCCCAATTCTGCCTCATAAAAGTAAAAGTACCTCTTTAATATTTAGGCTAGCAGTTTGGGAATAGATTTTTTAGTCTCTTTAACTTTGTAGGTTTACTTAATACTCAGTTACCAACACAGGTTGATATAATGTATTCACTTTTAATCTGCTAGCTATTCATGAAGCTATAAACAAGAATCAACCATGCATGAGATGAGATACAAGTTGAACAAAAGCACAAGAATTGCTCTTTTTCCAAACAGGCTAGGATTCCATCCACCATACTTAACAACTGAGCAAAGCTCTTGTGCTGCTTTGCTTGAAGAAAATTGAGTGCTCATTTTTTCCAATGCAGTGCCAAGTTATTCAACTTTTTTTTGGAAACTTGACCATTTTTCACAATTCATCTAGTCATAAAATTTGCAATTTATTCCTACAATTGTGGATAGGAAAAAGATATTATAATAGTTATTGTGTTATAATAAAATTCGAATCGTTCATAATAATTATAACAGAGTTGAGTTGAAACCAAAATTTAAAATTGAATTTGTATGATCGCTCGTATATTCACAAATCAAAACAGACTCATGCCTCCTATTCCCTCATTGCAATCCTAAATTCCATCCCTTCGTAGATGTCATTCTAAACCTAGAAAATATACACACTTTTTTTTTCAAGGAACAACCAAGGAGGAGAAAAATTAAAAATCTATCTACTTTATAATAATATAGGGACCTAGATGTCAATGTTCAAAGTTATGAGGGGTCAAAACGTAAATAATACTTCAGTCATATTCCAAAGGCAGACCTTTCTGACACCCCCTTTAGTCAGTAACCAAAATACCTGAGAAAATGGCAGCTCTAGCTCGACTGTCAAGAAGAGCCCTGGCCACCGCCACCTCCGCCGGCCACCACCGTCTCCTCCCCCGCAGCTTCTCCACCGATTCAGTGGCAGCAGCTACCTCAGCATCACCCGCGACAAAATCAATCCCAATTGTAGAATCCCCGGATCGGGTGAAATGGGACTACAGAGGCCAGAGAAGAATCATCCCCTTAGGTCAGTGGCTCCCCAAGATCGCCGTCGATGCTTACGTGGCACCCAATGTCGTCCTCGCTGGCCAGGTCACTGTTTACGACGGAGCTTCCGTCTGGAGTAGCGCGGTCTTGCGCGGTGATCTTAATAAGATTACTGTAGGGTTTTGCTCCAATGTGCAAGAGCGGTGTGTTATTCACGCCGCCTGGAATTCTCCTACAGGTTAGTGAAAATTCCCTAATTAGTTAATCTTTTTTTCCTATGTACAAACTTCAATGCCCGATTTGTAATACTTAAATGTAGTACAATCAGCAGGGGATGTTGTACAAAATTTAGACTTTAGTACTATGATGCCTTTTTATTTCTTGCTGAAAAGCATTTAAAGAGTCATTGGCTAGAAATGTTGGGTTGTGTTGATGTTGTGAAGTTTATTGATTCGGGCTTGATGTATTACCACTGTTGTGGCTATCTACTTTCTGTTTGCTGGAAAAAGAATGAAAAGGTGAAAAAGGATTAGCGGGTTCAATGTAATTCAGGAGGAAGATTATGTAGTTATCATCAAAAAGTGTATTGGTGCTTGTTCAAGACAATTGTTTTTTATGCCAAAGTTGTTGTTTCTGAGATAATGTGTTTGGTACATGATAAGACCTGTCTATTCTTCTTAGGAGGTATTATGACTGAATACTTGTCCTAATTGACGAATAACTTCTGCTTAGTAATGGTTTGAGGACTGCTTCCTGGCTGCTTGATATGATAGTACCACATTATATGTCTATAACAACAGTTTTAGTGTAGAGAAATCCAATACTATATCTTTAGGTTTCTCAATCTGTATTTTGTTTTTCCTCAAGTAGTTGCATATGTTCCCCATTGTATAGTTCAGTTTACCATATTTTGGTAATTTTAAAACCTTTGATGTCCTTGACCAACTTTTGGACAACGTGAATGAATGTATTTGTTCTTAGCCTCTTTGGTCATCCAAAAAAAAAAAAAATTCTTTGGTTAGCATGTGGTAATCAATCTTTACTGATTTTCTACGCAAGCCGCTTTCATTATGCCATTATGTTTTGGGGCTACTTTCAGTGCAAACATCTCTCCTGTTGCAAAAAAACCTTCCTCGTATGACTTGATATTCAATGATAGAAGTTTTTTGACAAAATTGTATGGTGAAATTTGATACTGCTAGAAATTGTCTTCCTCTTATTAGATACTTTCTTTTTCTTAATAGGAGGCTATATTCCTTGCAGATAATGTAGCCTGATCTTAAAGTTAATTTCGTTAATTGTGAAACATTTGGTGGTTGCCCACATAGTCAATAAATATACATGACATAATAATTGTTAGATTGAATAGATTGACGTCAAGAGGAAAACCATAGAGCTAGGATCTTTGAACTCCTAGTTGGAAACTGATTTGTTCTGAAACCTTCACTGAGTTCTGGAGTTACAGAACAATGGGATACATGCTGCTGGGAATTTTCTCTGTTTTTGAGCATGTTTCTCTTGTACTTATTTACTTTCTTGGCCTCTTTTTGTTTTTGGGTTTTTCTTCTTCCTTTCATGTTTTTCGGTATATAACTATTTCTGTTTCTTATGATGTAATAGAAATTTTTTGTTCCTGGAGTTATGTTTTCTTTTGTTAACCAAAGTTGCCTTTGCATCTATAATTCAGTATATGACGTTCTTATTCAGGAAAGTTTACACCTAGGTTCCGTTGCATTCTTTTAAATTTCACCACCTTTCTCTAGCTCCATTATTATTATCCAGCTTATTCTTTCTTATGCCCACCTATGTTTCTTCATTTTCTCTATTCTTCTGCACATCCTTTTCTTGTCAATGAGGTTGTTCTAAAAATCACAAAAACCACTTTGATCATTAATTACCTCAATTTTGTAATTGTTCTGATATGGCATTTTTGAAGTTAAATATACTTAAATATGCTTGTTGCTATTTGTAGTAAATTTACATGTGAGCCATTGGGCATTAACAGTGTTGATGAACCTTACAACCTGTCTAGAGTGTCAAGAAAAAAATGGTTCGTTAATTGACTTCCGTATTGTCTTAACAAGTAAATAAAAAAAGAGTGAATATCATATAGATCTCACGCATTGGAATATTATTTCTGCTTTTCTAATTGACGTCTTTACACTTTCATTGTTTTTAACTTGCTTACTGCTGCTGTTGGCATTAAAGGAAACATCAGAACAAGGTCTGCTTTTACATGTTATAGTCTGACAAAAGATTGCTGGTTATGTTGGTAACTTCCATAGAGAGAACTCATAAGAAGAATAAAGTTGATACAGTTTCTTCTCCTCTTTGAATTAAGTTGTATTAGGACACATCTCATCTTTTTGTATTATCTATCTACTTTAGTAGCATGGATAATGATATTCTTTGCATTGATTCATTTGGATTAATTTTGTGCGCATTATATTCATGAGGCTGAAGGAGTTGTACCGATGTCGGAACCACATTGTATGGAATCTAATTTCTAGTCAGTTGCTATTTCGCCTGATGTCCTCTTATAGATGCTACCACAATAAGCTGCTAGCTGCTTCCTGCTCATGATACTATGTAACAGCCCGCTGATTTTCCTCAGTGATCTATTATGTGTGGTTATGCGAGTGTTGTAGAGAATCAGAGATCTAGGTCATCAAGTTAAACAAGATTTAGAGACCCTTGTTTCTGTTTGACAGATGATGAATTGACTTTCACTGCAACTGAATTACAGCACAGCCATTTCCCTTTTATGTTTTGGCATTGACGAACTTACAAGTGGTTAGTTTGAACTGCACATGGTGTCAGCTTTACATGTAGGCATATAAACATTGATCAATTACATGTATCTGGCTTTTCTCTGCTTTCTTTGTTTATATATATCCTCAAGCTCCTTCCATTCCTCATGAAGCAGATGCCTGCATTTAGTACTATAGTGAACCCCATCTTCTGACGAAATCTTTCAAAATGATGAAACTGGTACTTAGAAACTATGAGGAAAAATCCCAGTAGTGCAATTTCAATGTGTCATGACTCCATTTCCTGACTGTGACAAAGGAACAGAAACTCTCAATCATAATGAATAGAGTGATCCATTTTGGTTTGGGCACCTTTAACACACCTTTGTTTGAATTAATGGTGCACAATGATTTCGAGTGCAGTTGTTAGGAGAGAGACATGATTTTGTTTCCTGTTGTGTTTCTGCAGGACTGCCAGCAGAGACATCAATTGAAAGGTTTGTTACTGTTGGTGCATACAGTCTGTTGCGATCCTGCACAATTGAACCTGAATGCATTATTGGGCAGCATTCCATCTTGATGGAAGGTTCTTTGGTTGAGAGCCACTCCATTCTCGAAGCTGGATCTGTTGTTCCTCCTGGGAGGAGGATACCAACCGGTGAGCTTTGGTCTGGGAATCCTGCAAGGTTTGTCAGGAAATTGACACATGAGGAGACACTGGAGATTCCTAAACTTGCTGTTGCAATAAATGATCTTAGCAAAAGTCACTTTTCAGAGTTCCTACCTTATTCAACAGTGTATTTGGAAGTTGAGAAGATGAAGAAGTCATTGGGCATTTCAATTTGAAGTCTTTCATTCTCCATGTACTACTAAGTGTTGATTTGCACCGCACGTTTATACTTGAAAAATAAGAAACTATTAGACACTGTAAGGCAACCTTCAGAGACGTGCAAGCCTTTGAGTTCCCCATTTTTGTGTTGTTATTTTCAGGTACTGTGAGTGATGTAAAATGGTTGAGATCATTGGGGATCTTTTCTTGGGTTTTTGGGTAGTTTCATGGGCTTTTTTTTAACTGACTGTCGTGTTTGATGAGGTATAATCATAAGTTTCAGATGAATTAGTCTCAGAACTGCTGGAACAGGAGAGAAATAAGTTTGCTACTGATCGCCCTTGGAATTGAATGGTCCTTTCAGGAAACTAGAATAAAATTGCAACTCTCAAACACACCTGGTGTGACAATTGTAATACCTTTCTCCGATCCAAATTCAACTCTCAGCGTCTCAAAGAAACTCATGATAGCAGCTTTGCTTGCCCGAGTTGCAAGGCTAGATCAACTTCTTATCAATAAGAATTGTTCGAAATGCAAATATTGATCAAAACTCTAGGAATATGGATTTAAGCTTTTAGCATGTAGAAACTAGTGTTCTATTAAGACAAAACAGCCCAGATCCATGTTGCATGCAAAAGACATACAGACTGCATTGTATAAAAGATTAATCGTAAAAATAGACTTAAAAAAAACTGTACAGCATAGAAGCTTAATCTTGGGGCGTGTAACCAGCTAGCAGATGAAGTAATTTGAATGATCTTTCCCCTGCTTCTCTTCAAATGTGGAATTGCATAGTAGGTTGTCTAAACCGAACCCCAAAAGTTTATGTCCTACAAATACAGAAGGAAGATCATATTAACCAAAGTTTCCTTAATCAAACAATGAGATAGATACTTGTATCAACTGACTGACTCCAGAATAGATTGGTCATTTTCTAGAGTTCTAGCTTCAGATGAATGAATAACTAACATTGTTACTACAGATACTGGAATTAGTTTTTTCATTACCATTCCCGGGGCAAAATTGTCGACATCAACCAAGTCTTCAAATAAGGCGAGGGTCGCGACGCCAGCACAGTTGACGAGATGATCCACTGAGTTAATAAATACACCTCCTCAAATTTCAGGATAAAAAATACATGTACATCGAGAAACATACAACAGAACTTCATGTTGACTACTAGATGAAATTTGCATCTATAAAGACCAATTAAGCATCAATTCATAGTTTCATATGAGGGAATTAACAAGCCCTTTCTCCCCTATCATCCCGCTCCCCGTCCTGAAGCCGCAGTTTTAGGGTGTTGGACGAATCTGATTAGACTTGTATCCATTTTATGTCATAACGAAAGTGTTACTACAAATCTTTTTCATTTTGCTTTTCAGGCTTTGCTACAATTGGGGTTAAGAAGACAATCGTTCTAACATCGAAAATAACTCTGGCACTGCTTGCCAACCGCACTAACCCCAGATATCGGTTCTCAATCGTAATCCAAAACATAACTAGAAGGTCAGTTGTAATTCCAGAAAGGCTACAGAGTATATGCTATAAGTTACTGTAAACCTCAAGGAAGGTGAGCGTAATTATCCTTTTCAACTATATGATATCCCCATTTCATCTCATATTGTAGTTGAACTTCTCATTTAAGCACGAGTGAAGTCAAATGCATCGACAAGCCTAAGAAATTTTGTACAAAACAAAACGCAAGAAAGTGTAACACATGGAAAACATTAGAGGTGCAGCTGTGCAAGTGTTGTTGTACTTGAATAAACTTGCATTGCCCAAAATGTTCAATGGTAGTTTGAATCAATCGTTTGCAGTCTTCGACTTTGGAAACATCTGCAGGCACAGGAATTGCATACGGGGAACCAGGTATTTTGGCTAAGTCGGCAACTTCTCGAAGGCTATATATTCACTCTTCTTGCTGCAAGAACCAAGCAAGCACCTCTCCTTGCATATTCGTAGGCCACATGCTTCATCACACACAAAACATCTTATCAGGATTCAAGAATTTCAACTTTGTGATCTGAAATTCTACATAAATCTTATCTTTAAGCAAGTAAATTCCCCAAGGAACAATACCACAGGTATAACAATATTTCATAATCAGATAATGCTAGGCGTAACATATAAACGTAAAAAACTTTCTTTCATTTCTTTTAAAGACAAACCAATGTTTGTTTTTTCATTCTACAATTTTTACACAACAAATTCTCAAGTTTTGGTCAGTACCTTGACAATTATTACCTTAAGAACTTCGTGAAATGAGACAAAGAAAGTGGAAAAATATTTAAATAAATAAATAAAGGGACAGAGAAAGTGAAACTAATGGATGAATTAAATCGAATTGGTTGGTTGTAACTTGTAACAAGCCTCTCCGATGCCTGAAGATGCCCCAGTGATGAGCACAACTTTTCCTGCTAAATCTTCGCTGAAAATGGATCTTCTGATGTAGTCAAGATACTTGAATACTAGATATGGTGGCAAGAAGGAAAAAGGTGCATTTACACTAAATCGAGCTACAAAAGTGTTACGGAATCTGAGAACTAAAGTAATGACATCAAAACCAGAACTCCAAATATTCTTAATCAAATCAATGGCATCAAAACCAGGAATACTCAACAAGCCCATATTAGATTTTTTTTCTTTGCGTAATTGATAGAGGTTTTGAACAAATTTAAGAAGAAAAAGGACCGCTGTCTTGCATCTCTGGTGGAAGATCAATACGACCAAATGATGAATTGGCAAATTCAGGTCACAATTTGCATGAAGTTCCTTCGACACGTGGGCTAGAAACCATGACATTTTGCTTATCTACTTGTGCTGAGCTGAGGTAAGGGAAGCCTCCATTTGTTTGGTATATAGGCAGTTTCATATTGATATTTCCTCTGAGACGGTATAATTTTAATGAACAACTTGTTAGGAATCACTAGCGGTTCAGATAGATTGATTATCGAGACAAATCCAATTTATAAGAAAGAGATTTTTTTCATTCATTTTAATAACCCAGAAAGCTCATTTTGTTTTAACAAAAAACCACCTTAAAAATAGTGGGGTCAGGCATAGATTCTGACCTATTAATTAAAAATTTCCGACGAGTACGTGATAGAGAGGATATACCTCTAATTTTAGCAAAATAAAAATTTTATAAACTTTTAAATGATTTTAACATGTTCCACGTTTGAATCAACATTGTTAAATTTGTTTTTGTATCTCACATCGAAAGTTTTATAAAGTAATATCTTTTCTTGATAGTTATAAATATAGTGGATTTAAATGAGTTTACATGTGCTAAGGGTACCAACCCAAGCGTTGTATGCATTAGTTTAAAAGAGTTTTAAAAGGTCCATGTCCCAGTCTAAAAAAGGTTTTCGTTAGACATCAAACCAAAAGAATAAGTTATGGGTCTTTGGACTGTTAAGTATTTTGTGTTATTTAGTCTCTTTTGTGTTTTCACCAAAAGAGCAAATTATGGGTCTTTAGGTCGTTAAATATTTTGTATTATTTAGAATCTTTTATATTTTCAAGTTTAGGTGCCTTTTGAATCTTGAAATTATTTTCTAGGGTTTATACTCTTTTTTTATATTTTGTTTCTGGTATAATAAATTTGCTACCCCTTCGTCTGTGAACATAGGTCAATTCGACCGAACCATGTAAAATTCTAAGTTTCTCTGTTTGATTTATTATTGTTTTTATTGGGTTATTAAGAACTATATTGTTATCACCGGTCAATTTTTTGGGACCAGACCTAACAAATTGGTATAAGAGGTTCATGTTTTGGTCAGATTTTGAATTTTTGATAACAATAACAAACTATCAATATCAATTTCGGAATATTGATTTTGTGCTATAGAGAGTGACGGGTATTTTACATACGTGCAAGCTAAAAAATACCGAATTACACCCGTTCACTGCAAGTATACAGATCAACTAGTAGTTTAGGGTATATATCGGGTCGATCCCACAAGGAAGAGTGAACAATTACCGGTATTACTAAAGTTTCTTTATTATTTAGACTATCAATGAATAATAAGAAATTTAACCTACTGCACTTATACAAGAAATTAACAAGTAAAAGCTCCTTAGGTGGTGGTATCCCTAACTACTCATGCAAGTATTATATTTGGATCATTGAATACTACATCTAGGCTAATTATGGTGTAATTTCCTTATGCATTTGAATCCTACTTTCGCAGTGAATCAATTATACTTATAACTAATCCATACCTATTCTCATGGTTATGAAATTAGCTACAAGTTCATTTCTTCAGTGAAATTACATGAAATGAATCACTAAAAACCACATAGGTGCACCTCTACTTTCGTGAGTGTACTCCTATGTTTAGCACTTCTTGAACTAATGTTAAATCTCAATTTTCATTGCAGAAATAACACCTTAGATAATCAGAATTAATGGTACCAGATTAATCATGATTTCAAGAGCCAAAGTGCTAAATAACTTGCTCAAATACTAGCAATCAAATAGCCAAATAATAAACACTAACAATCATAGGAAGTTCAACCAAACCCAAGGTATAAACTTTAAAAACACATATTAAATTAAAATCCAGAACTTGTATATTAGCTAAACTTGAATCAAATACAAAAAGAATAAAGAGTTGGAAAGGAAAATAACCCTTGGTCACATGAGCTCTTTCCTTGCCTTCTTCATCTCCTTCTTCATCTTTGCCTAGCTAATAAACAAGAAGGAATGAACTACTACTCTATACAACTAAACTAATCTAACAATAAGAGAATGGAAAAGCTACATTTTTGCAGACTCCAAGCTTTTTCCGTATGATTCCTCCCTATCATAGACCTCAAATGTCTCTACATATAAAGCTGATGAAAAGTCCTTCCCTTACCAGTCATAAATTTCTGCTATGACTCTCCACTTGATTCTCCAAATCTGGATTTGTTAAGGGAGTCAAAAATAATGGCTTTTGACTTGGAACCTTGGCTATATCTCTTCCTTATGTCTTCTGAAGCATGTGCAGCTACGTTTTCTCTCCAACTCTAGCTGGAAAGTAGTGTGAAGATGGAGAAAAATGGCTGAGCAAAATTACAGAAATTCGGCTGCCATACACGTTTTTACTTTTGACCTCACTTCAACTGCATTTTTCTCCATGATGAAGGCCGAACTGGCTTTTGTTGCAAAACACAAAAGTTGTAGCCCTTTGAATTAGAGTTTCCAATGCTTCAAGAATCATCTAATTTGGAGATCGTGGACTGAGATATGGTCAAAATACCATAGACTGGTCAATTCTGGGCTCAGCTTTCGACCATCCAGATAAGTTTCTGTGTTTCGACCTTGACCAAGAAAACGGCTGAAATTGGACTTTGATGTCTTCATACCAAATGTAGATTATATCTCTTAGCTTCAAAATGGTACCAAGATCACCTTGATCCGATCATTGTAGCTCCTGATATAGTCAAAATACGAAAATGTGTCTGAGTTGTGAAAGCTGACTTTTCTTGATTTTTGTCCTCAAATTGCATTTCTTCCTTTTACACTTCATATTTTATTTTCACAACTTTAATCCATCATCAATAATCCAAATATATTCTCAATGCACTTCATTTGATGATTGAATCATTAAACCTACAAAATATGAAGTTTTTACCATAAAAATCCATAAAATGCAATGTTTAGCCACTTTAACATAAAATGTAGTTTTTTACCAAAACCTTAGTTATTCTAGTTATAAAACTAAATAATCAAACCAAAATTAACTAATAAAACACACTAAAAAATACGTAAAATAAACTCTTATCAGAGAGTAAAGAAAAAATTTTCATTGGAATTCAGTTGGATTTTGAAGAAAGGTATTTGGTCCGTTGGAACTCGTTGAGAATTTGAGAAGGTGGAGCAAGATTACTGTATTCGTGAATTTTAACCCGTTGGGATCTGTTGAACTTTTTGTGAGTTTTGATCAATTGGGACCTATTGAGCCTTTTGCATTCTGATTCATTGGTGGCTCGTTAGGGTTTGTTGGAAGTTTGATAGTTCATTGAAATCCGTTGGAACTTTTATGAAGAAAGTAGAGATTGTTTGCTATTTGTCTATTATTTGTCATTGTTGGATACACGATAAGATGGAGATTTATTGAGTTTATCTTTGTATCCCACATCGACAATTTTACAAAGAAATATCTCCTTCTGATAGTTATAAATATAGTGGTTTAAATGACTTTATGTGTATTAAGGGCACCAATTCAAGTATCATATGTACTAGTCTAGAAGAGTTTTAGGGGATTCACACCCCAATCTAAGAGAGATTTGGGTTAGGTATCAAACCAAAAGATCAAGTTATGGGTCTTTGGACCGTTAAGTATTTTATGTTATTTAAACCTTTTTGTATTTTCAATTTTAGGTACCTTCCTTCAAAAGTTTTAGGTGTCTTTTGGATCTTGAAATTATTTTCTAAGGTTTATACTTTCTCTTTTGTACTCTATTTTTGATATAGTAAATCTGCTATCCTTTCATTCGTATACGTAGATCAATTCGATCGAACCAAGTAAAATTCTAAATTTCTTTGTTTGATTTATTTGATTTGTTGTTATTTTTATTGGGTTAGCAAGAACGATATTATTTTCGCTGTTCAATTTTTTGGGACTAGAGTTTTGATTTATTTGATTTGTTATTGTTTTTATTGGGTTGCCAAGAACCATATTGTTCTCGCTGGTCAATTTTTTAGGACCAGATCTAACAAATATCTTGTTAGGGAGAAACATATCGAAAGAGTTCATCAAAAAATCTAATATTTAAATTAAGAACCTAACTCTGACCCAAAATGTTAAACTATTAGATTTCGAGTTCATACTTACATATTAAGTGTTCTTTCTCTATCTCTCAAACCAATATGAGATATAACCCTTTATTCATGAATCTAACAAATCTCCCCTTTTCATGAGTAACTCTTCACATTAAATCCAAGTTTACAAGTTCTTCTTTGAACCTATTTTAATGCAAGATCATCTTAACACCTTAATCATCTTTTCTTTCAATCATTAAGGCTATCTTTTTTTCCAATCATGGATCCATTCCTCTTCAACATCCAGTTAACCCCTCACATTAAATCTAAGTTTACAATCTCTTTTTCAAGCCCACTTTAATACTTACCCAAATATATAATCTCATTTTCAAACCCATTTTAATATTCAACGCGAGATCACCTTAACACTTAACGTTACTTTTTCTTCCAATCACTAAGTTCATATTTTCTTCCAATCATGTATCCACTATTCTTTAATATCCAAATTGGATTTCAAACATTTATCTAATATCTATTAGACCTCCTGCCAAATACATAATGCATCCAATCCAATATCAATCAAACTCCTTAGCACTTCGATCCACCACCAAAAAGAGAATTTTCACCAATCCAATTTCGAAAAAAATTTACTTAATTATGAGTAACCCAGTCTTATAACCACAAGCTCTGGTATCACTTGTTAGGGAGAAACACCTCAAGAGAGCCCAATATGTAAGTTAGGAATCCAATTATGACCCAAAAACTTAAATTATTAGGTCTCTGACTCTTACTTATATATTAAGTTTTTTTTTCATCTTTCGAATCAATGTGAGATATAATTTTTTACTCATGAATCTAACAAACTTGAATATAAATTACGAGTCAAATCAAGTTTTTTGAGATTGGATTTCCTTTTTGCACCATATGTGACTTATAGTTCTTTCCCCTTTTTCTTTTCGATCCATCATTTATGCTCGAAGGGTTTTACTTGAATGGAAAACCAAACTCTCCAAATCTTTCCATTGAACAAATTGTAAATGAAATGCATACACAATAAGAATAGCCAGTGCCTGAGCCTCGATTCTAGTGCTAGGACCATTTGTCATTAGTAGCTCAAATGAAATGCTGTCAATTTTGGCAAAAAGGTTTGGACCATTAAAATTAATGGGATTGTGCAGTTATGAAATGATGATAACTGGATAGGGATGGAGATTATTGGGAAATTTAGTTTTTTTTCCCCCTAAGTTCTAGTTTCTAGGGATAGTTGTATTAGAAAAAAGGACCTTTAACAGTGGTGCGTCATTGGCACTTAAAAACGATTAATCCGCTAGAAATGGCTTGTGGATAATCATATAATTAAGCTTCCAAAGTTTGAGGCAAGTCAAATGATTCATGTCTTTTCTCTCTTTCGATTGGAAACACTTTACTACCTAGGAATACTTTTTGGGGGTAAAACAATAAGGATACTTTTTGGGAGTAAACTACAAAGGGGATCAGTTTCTTACAATCCCAAAACAAAAAAGATGAATTCCTTTTTATTGGATCCTATATCCATCTTTATAAACATTCAATTAGATTATGAGTAAATAAGTGTATAATAAACTAACCTAAAATTTTCTCACAAAAAAAGACCCCATTGGTCAATTATGTTGCTGACTTGAAAAATGAAAAAGAGTGAAATCATACCTATCCAGTATCCACGGTGACTAATTGGTAAGTAGAATTTCAAAAGGTTATGGAATAAATAATCAATAAGGTATACAATTTGAGAAATCTTTCTCTTTATTTTCATCACTTAATTTTACTTAGTTATAAGCGTATTTTATATCTTTTTCTTTTGAAAAAATATCTACAATATCGAAAAAAGACCAGTTTACCACAGTGAAAGATAGCTGCAGACGCACAAGCGTACGCTTAAATATTACGTCGGATATGTTCTACATGTTTAGCCAGAATTAAAACTAAGGTACAAAATTACATTCTCGATATAAAAATAAGATAATTAAAGAGGGTGATGGGCTAAACCTTTTAAATTGAGGTTGTTCAGAATTATCTATCATACTGAAATAAAAATTTCAGCATCATTCTCTTTTAAGTTTTTGTTGCAATGTTTCTTGAATTCATGTACTTTTAGTTTTTTTCTTCTTTGCCTTTTTACTTGAACCTACGAACCTAGTAATTTTGCTATTTCTTGAAAATGATTTGATATTAAATATTTTCATCTTAGATAAATGTTTTATGCACTGACAGGGTAAATAAATTTTGCACAAAGGATTCAGCGTAATGTGCTACCTCAATCGAATTAATAATAAAAGAGTTTGTCTAATAGGTGTCTTGTGACACTTATTCATTAGTCTACAAGTATTAAATTTTTGAAAGAATAATGATATCTTAGAAAAGTTAGTAAATGCAAGGAAAAACAATGAATGTGAATGTTCGTATATTTGAGGTAAATGGCCTATATTAATCAAAGGTCCATGACCTATTATACAAAACCACAGTAAGATTATAAAAATTGTAAACTCTGATTGCAAAAGGAAAGAGAAAAATGAAACTTCAAAACCTAATTAAAAGAAATAATCAGCAAATTAAAACTGAACGTGTCTATATAGTTACAGGATTAACGTTTCCTGGCAACAAATAATTCTTCGCACGAGTGGGTTTGAATTCATGATTAAGTTCAGAAAAGAGATTATCTCAAGTGTAAATAAAAATGGCTTATAATGAAATTAGACCATTCATGTGAAAAAAAAAATTAATGACAGTGGAAAGTATTAATTCATGATAATTATCCTATTAGAAAAAATGAAATGTATGAGTATACATTGCAGTGGCATTAAAGCGGTTCCTTTCAAAGAGTTATAAATGACGATACGTAGAATAGTTGTTTTGTTTAACTTGGCAATTATAAATCGTTTATTTAGCACATAAAACCGTAGTTAATGGTTCAAGCTGCCGCCCAGTTGGTGTTGGTAGAAGGTCAGGATGACTGAGGAAGGTTGGTAATTAACTTTGGGATGCGGATTCTTGCAAAGTGTTTCATCCATTCTGCCATTTATGGGTTTCTTCCTCTCTATAAAATTTGCGTATCAAGAAAGTTGAACATAATTAATTTTAGAATTGAAAAGGGAAGATATACCAAGAGATTTTCCAAATATATGGTAAAAGAATAATCACATTTATTACCTTTAACAGGGAATATGTGGATGTTATGGTTTTTCTAAAAAAGAATATGTGATAAATAGTTGCCTAGATAGATTTCATTAACTCATGTAACAGCTAATTCTACCCTTAGCATTTATATTACGCATCCATAATCCATTCACCACATTTCTCCCCGCAGACTAATTAGATAAATTTGTTAGGCAATTAGAGATTTGGCTTTGTAGGACAGCTACGCTGGCTATATAGGGTGGCTGTACGTGAAGAAGACATTCTTTAAATTCCAAGGCATCCCATAACCCCATACATCCAACTCTCCCCCAACTATTACTAAATTAGGAAAGAGAGAAAGGATGGCCCCCAAGCAAGTGAAATCTTTCCCATCAGTGCCATTGAAGGATGAGTTGGATATTGTGATCCCAACAATTAGGAGTTTGGATTTTCTGGAGGTGTGGAGGCCATTTTTTGAGCCATACCATTTGATCATAGTTCAAGATGGTGATCCTACTAAGGTTATTAAAGTCCCAGATGGCTTTGACTATGACCTCTACAATCGGAACGATATCAATAGAATTTTGGGTCCAAAAGCCAGTTGCATCTCCTTTAAGGATGGGGGCTGCAGGTGCTTTGGTTTCTTGGTCTCCAAGAAGAAGTACATTTACACTGTTGATGATGATTGTTTTGTAAGTAATCTTTCTTTCAACCTGGATATGTGATATAGCATCAGTTTCAAAGAAATTGAAGGGCAAGCAAATCTTAGTCATTTATCAGTACACGAGAGATTGGTGTTTTAGAAGGGAAGAAAATGGAAGGGTGGGGTAACTTTATGAAGTTCATGTTTTGCTTTTGTGAACCACAATTTTGAAATGAAACCACAAGGAAAATGTTCATTCATAGAGCGCCATTTGCTTTAATTTACTATATCAATTGGGGTATATGCCCAAACTTGGAATTTGGAATAAATGATTGTGACACCCTACTCAATCATCAAGTCAGCAGTAATGAAATTAGTTAATTCTACTTTTTGACTAATATCTTCCATTATCTTTGCCTTGCATTGCCAAATGATATATATATAGGTGGCCAAGGATCCAAATGGGAAAGATATAAACACAGTGGAACAACACCTACTGAATCTGAAGACACCTTCAACACCCTTCTTCTTCAATACTCTCTACGACCCCTACAGGGAAGGTGCTGACTTTGTCCGTGGCTATCCCTTTAGCTTAAGGGAAGGTGTGCCTACCGCCGTCTCTCACGGGCTCTGGCTCAATATACCTGACTATGATGCCCCAACTCAACTTGTTAAACCCCTTGAGAGAAATACCAGGTTAATTGGTTCATAATCTTCTTTGTGTACTAACATTTTAACATGCCTAAATTCATGTTCCTTAGGGAAGATTAACAATAGGTTAGTACTCTTTTCGTTACTTCATTAGTCACAGCCTAGCCTAAAATGAATCAAGGTAGACAGACATGCACCAATGTGCTTATGTTATTGTTATCATACATGTCTTGAAGATTTACTAACAACCAATCCTTTCCACAAGTATTGGCTCGACCAGGTATGTTGACGCTGTTATGACCATCCCAAAAGGGGCATTCTATCCCATGTGTGCAATGAACCTTGCATTCGATAGGGAACTCATCGGCCCTGCTATGTACTTTGGGCTCATGGGTGATGGACAGCCTATTAGCAGATATGACGACATGTTGGCTGGCTGGTGTTCCAAGGTGCCTGTCTTTTGAAATTTTGTTTAGTCACCTTCTTGTAGTAAACCAGGCAATGCTTGAACTTAAATAAAATGAAATGCTAGGTTAGGGCTAAAAAACTATAGGAAAATCTGTGGTTATTCCCTAAATTGTATCCTCCGACAATGATGTGATAGTATTTAATATGATTATGGTTGTTATAATCCAAAAGCCAAAAATATTTACTTTGCCATTCAACAATTTAATTTAATTTTAGGGTATGATACGCAAAAGAGATGGTACGATCTCCCTAAAGTATATGCTGCATGCATTACATATTTTTCAAAAAAAAGCTATTTATTTAACAACGTTCGCTTTTTCAAATTTAGTGACAAATGACTGATTAAATATGTATATGTGCTACAATATTACTATGATAAAGCGATTAATTACTTTCTCCCAAGTTGTTGATTCGTTTGGTTTTAAAATTGTGCAATTGGATATATATATGATTTTTTTTCTTTGCATAAGCCCATCTAGATCATTGTAATGCCGTTAATTTACTGAGAAGATGCTCAATTGTTTATGCATTTTGCAGTTGATCTGCGACCATCTGAATCTTGGAGTGAAGACAGGGCTACCATACCTTTGGCACAGCAAAGCAAGCAACCCGTTTGTGAATTTGAGGAAGGAATACAAAGGTCTATTCTGGCAAGAGGAAATCATCCCATTCTTCCAAACTCTGACTCTGCCAAAAGAATGTGACACTGCAGCAAAATGCTATGTTGAACTAGCCAAACTTATCAAGGAAAAGCTGAACCACATTGACCCCTATATTTTTAGGCTTGCTGATGCTATGATCACCTGGATTGATGCTTGGGAAGATTTCAACCCACCAGCTGAGGCTGTTCCAGCTGTGGCCAATGCTAAGAAGGATGCAGTTCCACCCAAGAAATCTAAGTAGGAGTTGTTTTTCCATTTCCAGTGTTTGTTTGCTTTCGAGTTGTGTTCCATTTACGAGTGTTTATTTACTTTCTGAATTCTGAAGGTTAGTTGTCTTCGTCAATTCCTTTGTATCCTCCATTGTCATCGATGAAAATAAGTTTTAGTTGTATTAGAATAAAGAGTGATGTTATTTACACTCCAACTATGTTATTTGCACTCCACTATGGCACTATCCCATTTTTATTTTGATGAGACCATATTATCCTTACCCTTATTTCTTGATTAAATCTGGTGAAGTTAGCTCATAGGCAAGGAAAAGAAATTAGGGTAAAGGTAATATGGTCTCATCAAAATAAAAATGAAGTAGTGAGAGTGAAAATAACATAATAGGAGTGTAAATAACAACACTTCAAAATAAATATCAGACTATATAGTAATTTCTAGTTTTGCTTGATTCTTGTTTTTGCATTTTTGTCCATTTACCTTAATGATTCTAACATGTTCGATTAGTGAAATGGATGATCATACGGCCTTGTTTGGAAGAAAATTGTTACGTTTTTTGTGAACACATTTTCTAATCATTTTTTTATTTCACATATATCAAATCGCTACAATAATTTTTTTACAATAAATCCAGTAAAATGCAATCCAAACAAGGCCAGGAGCTAGAAGAAACTACGACCATATTGAAAAAAAACCCAAAATGAAATGAATTCGGATCATAATTTTTGAAAAATTGGCTTTATGGTCTAAGAAGTCATTCCCAATCATTACCCAATTCCAGCTGTAACTGGAGCGCTAGTGCAGCAAAGTTTCAATCATGAAAAGGTAAAAGGGTTATTTCCTCTAAAAGGCAAAAGCATATTGCAAGAAAGCTTTTTTATAAAAGAAATATTGGGAGAGAGTATACGTTTATGCGTGAAAGTTGAATTGTATCATGAAGAACATAAGAATCATATCAGAGCAAAGGTGGAGAAAATGTAAAATTGGTGACACTTTGTAAAAGACAGACAAAGAAATTTACCCAAGGACGTCCAACTCTAACATGAGAAGTTTGAAAGGGCAAAAGTGTTTCTAAACTGGGGTAAAGAGCACATTATAAAATGCTATCTTTCCCTCCCTCACGTAGAGCCTCATTGATTTGCAATTGCTTTTTGGAATCACTGTGGAACTCTCCACCTTAATCACGCAATTCTTGCTGTATAAATTTCAGCATTTGCTTAATGAAATCCTTTAATTTTTGTTTATGAACAACAAAATCAAATACTTTGATTTTCAATTTGAGTCCAAGTCCTTGTTTGTCCTAAGAAATAAAGAATAGAAGTGCAATGTGGTTTTCCACTCTTTCTTGACATGTTTTAGTCCAGGTTGATAAGGCAAAATATTTCTCTCCTCTCTCCTCATTTTTTTAATGTATGAAAGATCAAATTGCACAAAAGAGATAAAAGTAGTTTTCATATATATATATCCTAACGTGACACTCAAAATTCAGCTAGAAGTAGATATTGCTTGCAGATAACCTTGCCATGCATTATTCTAGGTCTAGGATTCCTTTTTAAACAGCGAGATCAGAATTGTGATTATCTATCTGACTTCTTGTATTTACCAAATCACGATATCCTAAAGAAAATTATGTGTTCGTGAATTATCAGAAAGACTTGACCATTATCTTATTCTTGTATCAATATGTTAACATCGGTAATCTCCTTGTCAAGTCATTATTCTTAATCGACTGCATTACAGAATAACTGTAAATCACCAAACATAAACAGGTTTCACTATCAACTAAATCAAGATAAAACCAAACGAGATAATAAAACAAGATTTCAGAGATGATGAATAAGTAGCAAATAAAAAACAAAATTCAATGCTATTTGGACTTGAAAATCGACATATCAATGAAACAGACGATTACACTACATATTTATGTTGGGATCAAAATCACCTTCTTTTCATGCAGATTTCCCCCATTGCAACGTATTGAGATCAGCCGAAGTGTGAAAACCATTGTCACCATTGCAAACCAAGCCAGAGCCAGCATCCATCTTCCTCCATTTACACGCTTCAATTTCCCACCACCAACTCTTGCCTTCTCATTCATCTTCATCTCCATCTTTTCTTCTTCCACCATTTCCTCATTACACAAACAAGAACCATCTAACGATCCAAAACTGGCTTTATCTTTTTCATCACGGCTTCCACAATCCTCAAAGTTTTTCTTATCTTCATCATGATCATGATCATTGTTATCATCAGAAGTAACATAGGACTCCACAGACCAAACTTCACTTTCTTCAAGAAAATCAAAACAATCACTGCATATTTCCTGATCACCTTCTTCTGGCCCTCCAAAAAGCCTTCTTCCTTTAAGCTTTCCAGTAACTAAAGCAGCCCTTCTCTCCTTCAAAATTTCTTGCATCGCAAGATCGTTAGTTCTCACCTTCCAAAACCTCTCATCATCTAATATTATAGGAGACGACCTCCTTCTGTCTCCTTGTAAAGAAGACATCAAACTCCTTGGAGAATTTCCAAGGAGTTTATCACTGTTAAGAGAAGTTTTAGGAATAAAGGAATCAGAAAAGCCTCCTGTAGAACATCTACGCAAATGGGGTCGTGGTTTTGTGTGTTTATAGGTGAACCATTCTTGTTCAAGGTCTACAAATTTTTGGAAAATTGAATCCTTTTGGGATCTTTCAGGTGGGCCTTTTGGGTTTTCCATGATAATGGGATTTTTCTTTTTCTTTTGTGGTACCATAACAATTGATTGCTGTCTGTGGCTTTTCATGCATGGTGGGGTTTGAGTTAGACTTCAGTTTTTGATACGAAAGTGTAATCATGGACGCGATAAGAGCGGGAGTTAGCCACCCACGTCCTGATCGCCCGGATTTTGAATTCGATTTAGAGCTGAAGAAGCTGAGATCAAAATCGTCTTCGTTTTGGGCTTTCGTTGCTGTGGTCCTAAAATATAGATTAGGGGCAGGACCAGCTTCTTAAGTGTTTTTCTTTTTTTTTTCTGTAAAGGAGGCCTAAGGCCTAAATACATTGAAGATATGGATAGACCGACAATGAGTCGCAATATATGACGGACTTTGCTAAGCTAATTCCATCTTGCATGCCTAAGTTTACCTCTTTTTCTTTGACACTATTTTGATTTTTTTTTTATCCTCCCACCACCCTCCACACCTCTTTTACCCCTAACTTTTAAGTTCAAGATTTGAAGCATAAATATGAGAGCGAAGAAGATTGCCTAAACTTAACTTTGCTAAGCCATTTGCACAAATTACCCACTTTAGAATAATCCCCTCTTGCATGTCTAAGCTTAACTTTGCCAAGGCATGTGCATACAAATTACCTACTTTCATACTGCAATGAATAATAGCTCCTGATGCAAACCTTACTAAATTGCCCAAAGTTCAGCAGCTAGACTGTTGGCGCCAAAAAAAAAAAAAAGAAAAAGAGCACAGTAGAAGCAATTTGCAAACATATAAAATATATGGGAAAAGGAGAAGAAGAATGAACACACAAATAAATTACTCAATAATTTTATTAATTCAAAACTCAACAAGAACAATATCAGGTTATAATCTTTTGCTTACAACAACTCACAACTCTTAACTTAAAAGATTTTTCACTCGTGGTAATGGATGAAACATGTACTTTTCAAATAATTTCATGGCTTAATCACTTCTGTCAAAAAACTCAAACATGTTCATTCATTCTTGATTAATCCATTATTTAATTCATTTACATAATCAAGAAAATCTCCCAACACCACAAAATCATAATTTTCACCAACAAAATTTTTAACATCACCATATTTTTCCTTTAATTTTTTCACACTAACAAATTCATTAACTTTAGTAGTACCACAAATTTCAACTAAACCGTTCATTCTACAATTATTATCAACTAACTCCATCACTTGATTTGTTTTTTCAAACAAATATCAATTCTAATAAAGTCAATATTTTTTACCTCGCCACGATCTTCAATCACAATTTCAATTTCACCAGTAAATTCACTTCCTTTCTCAATCACTCATGAAATTTCATTTTGAATCACAAATTTTCATCTTCAAGTGCACATACAATTTCTTCTCTCTTGGTCTCATTCAAAAATTCTTTTTCTTAATTTTCATCACAAATTTCTTCTCCACCATGATCATAACAAGAATTTATCACAATTTTCTAAGCCTCCCTTGCCATCTTTTCATTTATGAATTTTTTGAATACATGCAACTAGACTTTCATACTGAGATAGTGAAATGTCTTGTGATTCAACTGTCTATTTCTCTCTAACTCTTTAACTGCATTGGTTGATGATTCCGTACCTACTCTCGATTCCATGAACCCCATTTGGACAATATCCTAAACTCTAATAGTTTGAAAAAATGTCTTCAAATACAATTGTAAAACTTCCTAAACAAATACGATTGTAAACCAAAATTTATTTAGAAGTGATTTGAGATTTACTAAACTAATATGAAAATTAAATAAACAAGACACC
Organism: Coffea eugenioides; assembly: GCF_003713205.1. NCBI lineage: Eukaryota > Viridiplantae > Streptophyta > Magnoliopsida > Gentianales > Rubiaceae > Coffea > Coffea eugenioides. Next base: position 10,290,456 of record NC_040038.1, on the reverse strand, counting down.
AAAACAAGAAACTCAAAGAATTGGGAAATAAATAAATAGAATAGCTTAGTTTAATTCCATCAAAGATTGGATGACAATTCAATATTAATTACAAAGCCAAAACTCCACTTGCCTTAACCATCATCTCTAAGCAAACCACTCCCTCCTGCCATACCTAGGCTGGTAACACCCAACAATGTCTCATCCACTACAACGGTAACACCCAACAAAAATTGATAAGCACTTTCCATTGAAAACTAACAAAATTTGTTCTTATCCGGTTTGTGTAATGTGCGTAAATTAGATTTGTCATGGAGATGGACTCAGGTGTATCTTCATAGTCAAGGAGACATATGACTGCTGGTGGTATTTTTCCTATCAATAGATTTATTAGCTGCTGTAGCTAGTGTCTTTTGTTGCTGATCTGCTGGGTAGATTAGAACCGTCTTACAAATTTGCACAATTTTGCGCCTCCACTTCCCGACAGAATACTTCAGGTTGTTTGGCAATTTAGGTTTGCCCTTTAACTGGGCACGAATCCGTGGAGGAGCAGACTGAAGTTCCTCACGGTAAGGATAAATGGATGGTTAATGTAACTTCTCTCCTAACAAAAAACCCTGCTTTATTTTGCACCTCCACTTTCTGACAGAATATTTGGCAATATATATTTGCCTTTCAACCAGGTATGAATCTATTGAGGAATAGACTGAAGTTCCTCAGGTGCAAGGATAAATGGATCATTCACTTTTGGCTATAATAATCTCCCACACATAGTCCGGAAGCCTATGGTCAGGAAACCCTAGCACTTGATAACAAAAACGCATATATAACAGCTAGCACTTGATACATTTGGATTATAAACAGTGGATGAATGTGTATAAAATTTAAAGTTGGGAGCAGGTGAATAAAGGTATAGAAAATTAAGTAGCTTTCAAATGCTTGGAGGGTCTAAATTAACTCTAGGGTTAAGAGAGAGAGAGATAATAATAAAAGTTTAGTTTAGCTAGAATGTGTCTCAACTCAATTGTTTAGTCTTCTAAGAATATACTTAAGGTTAAACCTCCACGTGCTAATTGCTACCTTGTTTAGTATTTCTAAACCTAAAATATAACCCATGTGCTCTAGTGTAAACTTTTCCAAATAGGTCCAAAACGGATTAAGCTATGGGACCCAAATATTAAGCTCGAACTATCAGAATTGGGCCAGGTCTGTTGACCGCATGTGCATCCCTCGATTGGCTGCCGGTCACATGAATTTGTTTTCGTTTTCGAATCTCAATTTGGGCCTAAAAGATATTGTTCCTTGAAAATGAAAAAGATGTTTCCATTCTATGTATAAACAAAGTTATTTTTTTTTATTTAACGGATAAGTCGAATGTCTCGAATCGAATTCTCGTTTGCACTCCCTTTCCTCCTCTGTACCGTCCAACCAATCTTTCATCCAATTTATAAATTAAGTTAATTTTACTGACCGAAAAGGAAAATAAACTACATATGAAAGCTGAACTTACAGTGGTATATTAGGTGGTTGTGTGTTTGCTTCTTTTTTTTTCCCCGATAAAAGGGGTTCCATGGCAGAGCAGTGTCAAAACAATTATTTTTAAAAAGTTACCTCAAATTAGAAGAGGTAAATAAAGATGGACTGATGGGAGAAGGATGATGAAATCAAAATATATTCCTCAAATATTTGTGTGATGGGAGAGGTAAAGTTTCGTAAATAATACTTCAAAATCACTTGTCAAACATGCATTAAAAAAAATTTCCTCACCAGTCACGACCCAAAACAATGTCTAAGGACTATGACAAAGCACCTAATGCATCATCTGTTTCATTCACCACCAAGAAAGTATAAGGCCACCACACACACAAAAAAAAAAAAAATCAACCAAATAGATACTTACAATTAATAATAATACTCCACAAGAATAGCAAGCAAAGTGAAATTTACTTCATCACCAAAAGGTATCGTAAAAACTACATTTGTTAAAATATGCACTTCTCCATTCATTGATGCCGACTTGTGACTTTCAGGCACCGACATGGTAAATAATAAGTAGGGTTGTTCAAAAGAAATGTTTGGTCCACAACGGAAACGGAACCAAATCGACTTAAATAAAGCTCAAAGGGAAGACATTAACAGCTTCAATGAGATCAATAATTGGTGTAAATTTTTTGAATTGGAATTCTTTTTATGTGAAATTTTAGAATTTACTTGTACTTTTCTTTAACTTCTTTTCTAGTAATTTCAATCAACCATCTACGATCTTCAAGACACTCGAACAACCATGACACGTAATGAATGATACTTGTAATAAGCAACGGCATATGAGCAGGCCAACTTGATTTTGTAACTTCCTCCCTTGCTTTGTCTGCCATGTTGTGTCGTGATGACATGTCATATGAAAGCCTTCGCACTTTGTGGCAATACTCAAAAAAACCAAACTAAGAACATCCCTAATGATCAACAAGAAGATGACGGCCTTGTTCTCGTTCGATTTAGATTTTGTAAAATCTGATTATAGAAAGTGATTATAGAGAATAATCAGATTCAGCAAAAGCTACTATTTTGTTGATTATAGATTAAAAAAAATCTAAAATCTAAGTACAAAAACAAATGAGAAAATCCCAAAATATGATTAATCATAATCAAAATCTACAATCAGGTAAAATAATCAATCGAGATCAAACCTGTCTAGTCGTCACACATATACGGTATACCCCCAATGGGATAGAGAAGTGATCCGAGTTTTCTTCTTTTATGGCATTCCAAACTTGTTCAAAAGCTTTTTTTGTCGAAGAGTTAGGTATTATGCTTAAAGCAAGGGGTAATGCACAACGCATTGACCATCCCGGACATGCACTGAAGATGCATCACTTGATTCTTTCTTTCTTTTTCTTGTTGTTCTCATATGCTCCGGGGAGTCCTTAATTCAACTCTCTAGCGTGTAACCACTCGTTAATACTCACTCCGGAGCATGCTTCACGGCTACTCATTCGTCCTAACTAGCCAAATAGTAGAATCTCTCCGGGAATTAATAGGATGAATTACGCGAACGAAGAATGCATATGTAATTGGATCAGACAAAACTCTGATTGTGTCACGAAGCAACGAATTCATTGCACACATTGATTTAAAGGATATGCGGGAATGGAAACTTTATGTTACGGGCATTTTTTAGCCAAGCAGATGCTCAACTCGCTTTTTGTATTTATATACTTTTAGGTTTTCTGCACAAGAATAACTTATAATAGAAGAAAAGGCTCCTTCCTACTCTTTCTGTCTCAATTTAACTTGGTATATATCTTCTTCCAAGCACCAGCATCTAAAAAGGCAAAGGACAAAACATAAAGGAAAAACGAAAGCGTAGAGGAATAACATAGATGTAAAGACATGCTATTAAATTAGGGCACAAAGTAGTACAATATTGTTGGAACCTTCAGAAAATACATAAAAGAAAAAGCAGTCTAACTCTCTACAAATATATTTTAAGAGTTAATTTTATATACGCTGACAGTGTATATACTAACACGGTGGGATGTACGATACATATGTAAAATTTGAAATTCAAATTTAAATTCAGATTATGTGTCATGCATCCAACGGTGAAAGTGTATATACTATCAGTAGATAGAAGATTAATACTTTTTTCCACTAATAAGTAACACCAAAAGTTAACATCACTATACTTTTCTTTCTTGTGTTTATGGAGAAACAGCCAAAGGTTGAACGTTGTGGAGATTGGAACAAGTGAATTTGGATAGTTTTTAATATGTAAGTCTACAAGTAGCTACTAGGGCTTACAAATGTTAAAATACTTTCGTTATAATGTCGAAAACCTAGTTTCTGACAATTTCACCTAGTACTCTTAAGATTTTCAATATTACACTTACCTTTCTTGGTCTTATAAATGACCATAATAACCTTAACATATCAATATTTTTCATGCAATTAAATAATCGGCTCCTAATCTTGTGTATATGAATGCATTTCACACAATTAGACATTAAACAAAAAAAAAAGGTTCATTCATAGAATAATCAATTATGTCATAAACATAATTTTAAACATGTTACAAATTAATTTTAGTATTGCTTGGAGGATCTAGAGATGAATAGAAAAAGATGTTAGTTGAAGGTTTAAGAAGACGAGGTTGGTGTTAGTACTTCAACGTTTAAGGGATAGGGTGTTATATTAATGCAGTTAGTGAATTTTTTTTAACTTAATAGTGTTGTTTTTTCTTTTGATTAGATTGAGGTTTTAGAGTTTAGGAACTAATGGTGATGGTGGTCACGAAGATAGTGGTACAAATTTGGGATGTGAAAATATGGAAGGTTTAGAACAGTGGAGATGAGCGTTAATGCGAGTTTATGATGTTGTATATGTTCCAATTTTTTAATAATTTTATGAGAAAGTAAAATGAACTTCACAATTTTTTGAGGGTATTTTGAGTTATTCATTTAAAATTTTGCCCATTAAACAATTTTTGTTATCAAAATAGTAACTTAAAGGGAAATAAGCGTAATTTTTGAAACTTCAAGAGAACTAGGTAAATTTGTCAAAAACTTCAAGAAAGATTTTCGAATTATCCCTAAACCATAACTTCGAACCTCTGTTTCCAGATTCAAAAATCTTGATTGATATCGAATAATAGAACAATCTTTTTTCTAGAAGCCGTGGCTGCCATGTTAGGAGATTTACAATAGTTGTGGCATATGAATCAAGAATTAGGTATAGCTACTGTTGAGGGAAAAAAAAAGTACAAAGGGCCAAAATTACCATGTGACCGACTCAGGACACAGATTACGGCCGCTGACTAAAAAATGCCAAAGGGGAATCCAATTTAATGCTAAAGACATCAAGTACTCATTTTGGACGTACTGGCATGATTATAATACTTCACTGTTTCCCTTGTGATTGCACCCTTTCTAAATTTGCAAGAAACAAAAAATAATTCACCAAAGATAACCATATAGAGCATCAAAGAAGTATGAAAACATAACATATGAAATTGAAATTAGGGATAATTTAAAAAACCTCCCCTGAGATTTTTGATAGTTTCACTGACCTCCCTTGAGATTTCAAAAATTACACTAATCTCCCTTGAACTTAAAGTTTTGGTAACAAATCAGTCCAATTCAGAAAAAGTACTATTAAAAAGTATTTTGAGGAGTGAGATGATAATTTTCTTCCATATATGCCCTTTTCTAATTGTCCTCAAGGTGTATTACTAAAGAATAAAATAATTAATAAAAGTCAAGGGATATAAGTAAAATTTGAAAAGATGTAGCAACTATAACTTGAAGCAAAAATGGTCTCTGTACATAGCTAGTGCAAATTGTAATGGCCATAATTTTTGTCATTTGCAACTATATATAAAAGACACAACTAACTCCATAATGCTATTAAATTATTAGTATAAGCATCTAAATTTGGGTAAAAAAATTAATCCTTTATTTTAGTTGACGAAGTGAAAGTAAGAGTATTGGTGCAGAAAACATACAATTCTTAGTCAACAAATCAACAATTAAAGGCATGACTAGTTTTGTCTAAACACAAGATTCGACAAAATAAGTCAATCAGAAAATTTTTCTATTTCTCTGGCTCATAAGATCTATCTATGCAGACTATATAAGGCTGTCTGTCCTGACAATTGTCAAGTGATATCAATCACAAAAATAGCGCCATTTTAATTAGGATAGCAAGTGATGCCATTTTTTAATTGTAATTATGGTTGCCAATCTGATATGAAATAATCATTTTTTGGTTTAATTAGTTAATCTTATTTATTTAGTGCCCTAACCTTTTTTTTTGTCAAATATTTATTTGTACTAAAGTATAATGTTTTAGGGCAAAATAGTACTTTCACTATATCTTATGTAAATAATGGGTCCAAATTTCTGATAAGGGAGTTTAGTATAATTTTTAAAATCTCAGAAGAGGTCATTGAAAGTGTCAGAAACCTCAGGAGAGGTTTTTAAAATTATCCCTTAAAATTAAAATTAAACTTAGTGCCACAAAATCGTTGATCGTTTGAATATGTCAAGATATAAAATCCCCTTGCATGGCATCATTAAAAAAATCAACAAGAGAATGTTAAGCTACTGGTGAATTTAGCTGCCTCCACACTACCTACATTAGCCAGCCCTACAGCCGTTAGTATTCAGTTGGAACAAAAGAATTTGACACGGATATAAAAAAGGTAGCCACCAACAATATCGATGTGACAGTCAAACAGGGAATATATCCCAGATGAAGAAGTTTCACCTTGGCCGCTACAGTTTGTTAAATCTCACCTACCACCTAGTTTAGCCACCACATCTTCTGGTTGCGCTTCTTATCCAGTTTACCTTCATTTGTCATAAATCTTCTCCATTTGTGTGAACCATGAAAACCTTGGTTTTCGCTTTTTATCAATTTCTCCAAAAGCTTGAAGTAAGTGATCTAAAAAAGACAGCTTGGGATGACACTAGACAGAGTACTTACTGGAACTAGCCAATAACATATGACCAGTCTCAGATAATTTCACATGCGATCTTTTTTATTCTTTGAAGGTCAAGCTGATATCTGATTCGATTCAAAGAAGGTCAAGCTGATATCTGATTCGATTCAAAGAAGGTCAAGCTGATATCTGATTCGATTCTCGAACCCATATTATGCATTTTTTGCATTTCTTCCTCCTAATTCAACTCTCGAACCCTCTCTCTCTCTGCACTTATACATTTCTTTTTCCTAGTTCGATCCTCGAACCTTCTCCTAGGTATTGGAATTTCGCTCGTATATTTGCTAATATGTTGAAGATGCATTATCATTTGAAACACCTTAAAACTGTTAAAAGCCAGAATTCTGACTCGTTTACACTTTGAAAAGCAATCTAAACTTTGATCCCAAATCCATATGTGCGAGACAAAAATCTCATAGCACAACATTAGGACCATTCATAGTGTAGCTTTCAAGGAATTAAAGCCATAGCCATTTGCCACCCACCCTTCTGATTTGAGGTGTTGATGATTGCAATGAAAGGTGCAGCATCTCAGTCACTTATTTAACACATGGCCCATACCTTACTGAAAGTCCCCACTTACCCATACAGTGCAATAGAAGACAATGCAGTTTCCACCTACCATCATCAAGAGAATCAAGAAAGCAAAAAACAATTCTAACAAAACCACTTCATTAATAGTACCAGCTAAGAAAGAACAATATGAAATTCAAGTACAAGAATTAAACCATTTACTATATATTAATTATATACCATTGTCTTATGTTAATTATTTATTTCAAGTATGTAACAGAGAGTTTATATATATATATATAGTGCTGCTAATAAAGAAAACAAGATGGTACAAAGCCCTCACAAAATTCTACAGCTTCCCTGCAGATTAGGTTTATGCTAAAGGACCCCAGACAGGGCCACATGTGGAGCACATCAAGGTGTCAAGGATGAAGGGGGGCCATGGACATTCCAACCCCATGTGCAACGTCCCTCCCAATTTTAACCCTCGTCTTTCTCATCATTTACATTACAGAGCATGCATGAGGGTTCTCATCACTGAACATCTGTGGAGGATACGCTGGATATCCATAAGATTCTTGAACATAGGCTGGATGATGAAGCTGCTGATTGTTCTGTGGATGATAATAGTAGAAATCATTCTGATGATGGTTTTGTGGATGATAATAGTAGAAATCATTCTTCTTCATTTCCAATTTAGGATCACCTCCTTCTTGTCCAGCTTCTTGTTTCGGCGGCTGATCTTCACCGACGCTGCCGCCAGCCAGAGGCGGTGCACCGTCTTCCTTTTCGGGTTTTTTGCCATCATCTTCACCTTTCTTGCTCCCCTTTTCGCCGCCACCATCGGCTTTTGCCTCTTCTTTTCCTTCCTTAGGTTTCTCTTCCTCCTTTTTCTCAGGTTCTACCTTAACAATTTCAGCATGTTTATCTGTCCCCTTGTAAATAAGATCAACCAGCTTAGGTGGCTCGAATGCCCCTTTCACAGTCACTTCGGAGCTGTTTAGATCTGGCTGTACACTTTCAACTCCTATAATTGGAGAATTTTAATGGGATCAAATTAAATTAAATTCATTATTATAATTGATCTTTTCATTATTGATACGGATGGAATCCAAGAAAGTACAAGATTCGACTCGTTGTTAAGAGCATTGAACCAAAAAAACTGTCAACAAACTAGAAAAGAAAAGGTAAGAGAGACTACGGATTGACTTCAATTCTAAGGAATTCAACAAAATCCGGAGCATTTGAATATTTTAATCCACTCAAGGTTGTTTAAAAAAAAATATTATACCATAAAAAATATTGACACACATTTCTAAATTTGGAGATTCAAAAAGAAATGAAAATTATTCTCTACTTTGCAAATACAGCTGAAAAGGGAAAAGAGCATGATTAGATAATACGTGTCTACTCCTACTATTATACGTGTCTACTTTCTGAATAAAGCTGAAAAGTGTAAGAGAAAAGCATAATTGAAATGCATTTTCATAAACAAAAAGACCAGATATACAGGGCAATCTAAAAAATTACAAAATGCAAATGCAAATTTAAATATAAAAGAAAATGAAAATTACCTTGCATTTTCTGTATACGCCTCTTCATTTTTTGAGCACAAGCCTCACAATGCATGTGAACTTTCAAGACTACAGTAATCACAGGAAGCTAAAAAAAAAAAAAAAAGGAAAAGGTGAAGCACCAAAAACATGAGTTTACCTCTGTTATCGTTTGACAAGAAAAAAAAAACATGAGTTTACCTACCCTCAAAAATAAAATCAAAATGATAAAATGCGGAAAGTATTGATGTGAAATATTTAAAGCAAAAAAATGGGGTAAGATGTTGAAAGAAATTATAAAACCTCTTCTTTTTTCTCTTCAGGTTTAGGAACTTCTTTCTCTTCAACCTTCTTGGCTTCCTCCAGTGGCCGCGGCTTCGGAATCGGAGAAAGAAGCTGCACTTGGCGGTGGCTCTTCCTCTGAACCCTCTCCAAAACCTTGAGTGGATCTGCCTTATCACCTTTCACCACCACCTTACTTGCCTTGCAATCAGTCACAACTTCTTCCACTCCTGATAAACATTACAAAACATTTATAAAATATAAAAACCAAAAAATTTATAACCAAAAAAAATTTAAAAAAATTCAAAGCATTAGAATTAAAAAATTTATATGAATAAACCGAAAGATCTTTCACCATCAAAGCCTTTGAGGCATCTGCGAACTTTTCGAGCACATCCTTCACAATGCATGTAGACTTGTAAAATGATTTCTTGCGGCGGCGGAGGAACAGGGGCAGCAGCAGCTGGCGGGCTGTCTTTGTCTTTGGATTCCTCGGCGGCAGCTTTCTTTTCATCACCTTTTGGTGCTTCATCCTTCTTGTCTCCCTCTACCACCTTAGCTTCCTCTGGCTTCTTTTCCTCGGGCTTCTTCTCTTCCTACAATCAAGAAAGAACCAAAATCATGCATATCTCTTTTCCAATGACGAAATGAAATGGCCTACAGGCAACCATAAAATATCCAAAATCATGATGGGTTTTTTCCAATACTTTCTATCAAATTTGGATGGAGAGGAAAGAGAGCTGAAACACGCATACCTCTCCCATGGGGTTTTCCGGTGGGGGGAATGGAATGAGCTGATTATGATAAGCTTGGGGAGTCACACCTCACAAGAGACACAAACTTCACGAACTCTATACTCTTCTCTCTTCCACTAACTTTTTAAGCATTTTCTAGGGGTTTTGTTGGGCGGATAAATTACTTGAGGAGTACTTTACTTATTTTAATTATCAATTTTGACCCCACATCTATTTTAAATCTTAAATTGATCCCTCAATAATAAATTTTATGGAAAATTAATCATTTATGGTCAATTTAAAATTTTACTTGCCTTTTTTCTCTTACATTTTGTTTGGCAAGAAAAGTAATTCGTTGTAACAAAGAAAATTAAGAGCATACCAAGTTAGTGAATAAATATTTTTACCTAAATAAAAAAGGAAATACAACAAAATTTGCTCATAGTAACCAAAATGGTGACCATGACAAGTTTCAAATAATGTCACTTTTACGATAATTTTAAAATAGTTTATTTATTAATATGATAAGTTGATTAACGCAGCATTTGAAGAGTTCGCAAGACTCTTTGAAAAAGAAGGGAGGAATGACGCATAAAAGGAGAAGAACAATAAATATTTCTCGTAAATTTGGAATTTAATTATTAAATTGGCGAGTCATTTAAATTTACCAACTCAGCACTCCTTAGTAGTTGAGTTTGAATCTATATTTAATCTTAAATGAGTCTAAATGAGTGAACCAAATCCATCTACTTAATACTCCGCGATTAAATGGATTTAATATGGTCACTCATTTAGATTCAGCAAAAATTTATATCTAAATCTATTTATTAATGGGCGAATTTGGGTGCGTGCATCAACATTGACAGCTATACTATTGAGGAATAAATTTATAACTCGGAATAGATGAGTGGCAAAACGATTGACCTTTGAAATAGTTCAGGACTCCATAAGTAGTTTGTTAAAATTTTAAATTTCAGAAAAAAAATGAAAAAATGGAAAAAAAATAAAGTAAAAGGCACGATTTTCTGAACTGGAAAAGGAGAACATGGGGAGGTCGTTGCCATTCTTGGCCATCAGATCTAGAGAGCGCTGATTATCGTCATCATAACTGACGTGGCAATCAGAGAGATGGCACGTGCACGCGCCACGACGCTTGCGACTTGGGAACTTCGGTGCACTGTGGTCGGGTCTGCAGTGTGCACTCACTCTTTTGGAGATATTCAGGTGTTACTTTACGCTGCATTATTCGGACTTTCACAACAATTGCCAGCCGTCCGCTCATACGTATCAACAATTTTTATTGACGTCATCAGATTTGGTTTTTAGTTTTGGAGTTTATCAGAATTTGTGAAGGCTAAAAAGAAAGCGTACATGCACTTGACAATTTATGCAGAGGGTTAAGTTCGTCAGTCTTAGTTTTTTGTCTATTTCATAATTCGGATAAATTGAGCATTACACTTTCATACTCTGCCCCTTTCACTTCCACTAATTAAGAAACAGCACTTTTTTTTAAAAATTTTTTACATATAGGTTGTGATCATGAGCAGTGTATATAGGAATGGAAAAGAATTGAATTATCAGTTTGGATGGTTGTTTCATGAGATATTTTTGGAAGAATTTGACTGTACCATTTTTTTTTTGGTAAATGTGTCCATGCTATAGAAAAGTAACTTAAAACAGTATTTGAAGGGCATGTCTGGACTGGATGGTAGTGTAAAAGAAATTAAAAGTAGGAGATTTTGAATTCAAAATCTCTCACTTATTAAAAAAATTATATTTGAAAATTTCAAATATAAGTAATATGATTATAAAACAAAAAATTTGTCCAACCAAACAAAGAGATTATTACTTTATTGCTCTTTTAATTCTCCTCAGATAAGTTGAGATGTGAGGAATTAAAAATTTTTTATTTAAATCTCCACTTTTCTTACTCTTTAAATTGCACTCCTTCCCTGCTAAATAATTAAAAACAAAGGTACTCTTTTGTTTTTTCTCATTTATATCTTTCGTCTCATTTTTCTGGAAAATTTTGCCACGCAAAACTATTGCACCTAAAGGCGAAAGCTCTGGAAATTTCAGTGTCATCTGTCCTTCTTTCACTGCCCTTAAACATATAAACACAAGTCAGTACCAAACTTGATTTTACGTTTTCAATCTGACGAATGTATTAATTAGAACGCAAATCAAGTGGCCGACCAAGGCAGAATCGTCTAATATGTTCTCTGATATTTCAAGGCAAATGCTAATTCAATGGGAGGAAGATTGGATTAGTCAATATAGAAGAAAGCGGGTTTTTACGTTTTCTGTCAGCTCGTCTCTAATCCTTCTCCAAAATGACACGGTAAAATGCTGGCTCCGTATGAATAGCGTTTTTTGGGATTTTTTTTTTTTATAAATATTACACTATAATCTTATATATATATATATAAACTTGTCACTGTAATTATTTATTGGGGTACTTTTAAAATTTAAAATTTTATTAGAGTGTTATTTAAAAATTAAAAATACAACCACCACCACCACCTACCACTATTACCACCCTTCTCCCCTCTCTCTCTCTCTCCCTCCTTCCTCCTCTTCCCTTCCCCCTGCCGGCCTCCTCCCCCTCCCTTCAGAGCTCCCTCCGATCGCGACCATATTTGAGATCCAGTTGCAAGAGGTTGCGACCAGAAGGTTCCCTCCTGTCATGACTAAAGGTCGTGACCGAAGCTCTGGAGGGAAGGGAGGGGTCATAAGGGAAGAGGGAGAAAGGGAAGGGAATGGGAAGAGAAAGGAGGAAGGAGAGAGATGAGGGCGAGGGAGGAGGGGTAGTAGGTGGTGGTGGATAGTGTGTGGAATAAGGAAAGTGGAAGTCTTTTTTTCAATTTAATTTTTTGTGTTATTTTTAGGTGTAGTTGAATTTATGTGTGTTTTGAGTTTGTTTTAGTAAACTCCACAAACAAAAGCAGTTTGTGATGGAGAAAAATTGTGCAACTCAATGTATAACATCAATGAGCGTCATTAGAGAAGATTATTTAGCAAAATTTTTTAGAATAATATTGTAACATTCTCCATTTTGTTTTCTTTTTTTTTTTCTCTTAGAAAAGTGAGTATAAAATGTAAACACGAAAGCTTTAGACAAAAGATTAGAAACTGCCAAAAAAAAAAAAAAAAAAGGAAGACCCTCAATATAATGGAATTTCACCCGTTGTCAACCATTTTTCCTAATATGTGAGAAGTTTATAAACCAAAGCACGAAAACAACATTTCAGATTTGTTAGAAATGTGGAAAGCGTGAAGTCGTGAACTATGAGGAAGTTGCATTTCACCTGAATAATGTGACAAATATTTGTATAATTAGTAATAAAATAAGGAAAACTTTCTGAGATTTTTCACCTAATTTGCAAACATTTCCTGCTTGGTCATAAATATTGGCAGTTCTATGGCTCTCCTAATGCCTGCATAGCCAAGCATTTGGCAACTTCTACTTGGGAACTATATATGGTAGCTCAATCTGCCCATAAACATGATACGTCCAAAATTCCATACTCCAATTTAATGGAAATCTCAATCGAAAATCCATTATTCTATTTCCTTTTAGGGAAAAAAATCCATCATTCATGGACCAGAAAGAAACGTATAGGGCTGCATGTTAATTACACATGTCTGTATGAAAGCGTTGGTTGCCTGCTATTAGATTTTATGGGATTTCGCCAACTAAAACAAGAGAAAAATTAGAGATTAGTGTAAGCTGATTTTGTGTTTAAACTTGATGATGCCTTTCTTTCTTTTTCTTTTTTTTTTGGAAGTCATTATCGACTCCCTTTGGAAAAAGCTACTTATAATACATCGGATTTTAGAAAAAATAAGTTTGTATACACTGTTAGTGTACAATTTTTTTTAATAATACTAACCGGTTTAATTTATCCAAATAGAAAATTCGAATAAAAAATCCCATTACATTTTTGTTACGAAATTTCTGTGAGGAGGTGGTACAACATTAATACGTGCAATCAATTAGTTAGGCCGTTCTACATGTTATAGAAGTAAATGCAGGGCATAAGAGGTTTTGAGGTGGTCCATTAGAAGAACATTATTGCTTGTACTCTGAGGTGGTCCGTCATACACACATTTATCCTCGACATGTTTGGCATATTAAAGCTCAAATTGGAGGATTTCAATCAGGCTAGCTGATGCATGGAGGCATGGACCACCAGGCTGATATGATATTGGACGAAAGTTGAATTAAAATTTTCCTGCAGTTTCGTATCATTTATGGAGACGCAACTGCTTCCTTTCGCATGAATATATCTTAGTCAATGGCTCGTGAGTTTGAAGCTTATCATTAATATTGTACGTCCGTTTCATTCTCAATTTTCAACCTTCAGTTTCATCTGTTCTGGGATTGTCCACCATTGTCCCTATCATGTGTAAGTTTTGGAACGTTATAACGAAGGTGATTTATTTCGGCATTGTGCCCAACTTTATCCAAAAAAATAATAAGTTTTTCTATAAAAAAAAATTAGCGAGAGAATTATAAAATTTAAGAAACGGGGAGGAAAAATGAGATTTGAATACATGACCTTTATCTCTAGAGTTCAAAACGCCAAAAATTAATTTTCGGAGCTTATTAACTTATCGAAGAAAGACCATATACTTGTGCATGATAGGAAGGCCAAAAATTTTGAAGTTTTTTGCGTTTCAATATGGCAAAAGCAATAGTTGCAGTGGTTGGAGATGTGCTCGTCTTGATTAGCTAAGATTATCAAGGTTAACTACTTCACGTATGACATCAATACCCATAATTTGATGATACGAATTTCTTGTGTCTACTCTAAAAACGGTAAATTGAAGGACACAAACAAGCAAGAGATGAGCATCTAGTCTCTAGTCTAGATTGAACTTGCAAAGCATGAAATCGGTGGTTCCGCAGATATCATCATCCGAATATAGAAAGCAAAAAGCCATACGTTGTTGTTAAAACAGCGAAGATATGATGCGAGCGGAGATGATGATGTTACATAAACGAAACGCATCATAGAGACTGAATGCGAACTCAATTGTGAATCTCACCCTCAATTCTAGTGCATTTACCAAATAAATTTTCGTTTTCTAGAACTTATTTAACGAGGGTTTTCAGTGGAAATAGAAGAAATTTAACCATAGTGGTATGCAAAGCTAAGATCAAGTGCAATAACAATCTTATAGGAAATTTTAGTCGATGGCAGAATATTTGGAGCCCTTTCGAGAACAAATTCCGGAAAATAATTTTTCAGTGATAGGAATGAGTTAACATATCTTCTGTACTTGTCTATAAACATAGCGACCTGTACAGGGTTTAGACTTCATGAGGTATGTATTTAGCTCCGCAAATTAATCTATATCCTCAGTATTCATTGGTGAGATGACATTTTCATAACTTCGCTTATGAAAGAATATATAGCTAATAGAATCTCATGACAAAAAATGACAGGAATTAGAAACCATCGCTCTAAAGTAATTTGAATAACTCCATTTTAAACACTTCAATTGATCTAAACTCTAGGTATTCTATAGGTATTTTCTAATCATGTTGGTGACTTCCTAATTTGCTTTTTCCAAGTGTTCGTATTTGCTTCCATAGTTATATCTTGTTTCATATTCTCAAAACGCCTTGATTATATTTCCTCTTGGCTTACGTTCTTGATTGTACGTTCATACATTGTCTATTCTCAAATAGTAGCACGACAAATATTGATCAACTTCTCGTGCAGTTGCCACAGTCCATCGTACTTCTTTTTGTTTTGGTCGGCAAATACTGATCCACTTCTGGTGCAGTTGCCACTGTTCATTGTACTTCTTTCTCGGATACGATAATTTTTATTCTATCCCGATTTTTACTCTATGTTAAAGAAAAGAGATGGACCCAAAAAGATCAACATGAACTCAGAAGGAATTTAACTTCCACCAGATCAGATGGATGTCTTGTATACCCTTTGACAAAATTTTTTTTTAAAAAAACTTGAATAAAAAGACAAGTTAAAAAATTTAATTCCTCAACTTCCATCCAAAGTCCCTCCCTAGTAGCCAATTCAACTCAGCTGGCTGAGTTGGTTACCACGGTGCGTTGTACTTGAATTACTCGTTTCTAGTGTTTTTGCCCGCAAAAATGCAAGACGTTGATCCTTCCTAAGTCGTGGCTAAAAAATGATTTCAATAACCATTGGTAACAAGAAAGATTCTATACTCAATGTGCTCAAAATTTAACGTTGCTTGTGCATATGACAAAAGCAAATTGCCATGAATGGAGGGAATCAAAGCTTGGGCCATGCATAACTCAGCAGAAAGCAACTACTCATCCTCCGTTCACCAGTGTTTCTGTTTCCGTGCCACAAAATAGTTGGGCAATTAACCTTCTCTACTGTGGTCCTATTCACGCCAAGAACAAGTATGGCCAGGCTGCTTAACTTTCACCCCAATTTTACGGTCTATACCCAAAAAGAAATAGTTATAAACTTTAGGATTACCAAAAAGGAAATAGTTGTAAATATTTGAAATGAAAAACTCAATTTACTTACGAAATCGAACTTTCAAGGCATTGCCAAGAATCGGTTGCAAAAAAATTTGTTTTTGTTACTCACCGTCGGGTTCCTCCAAGTTTTAAGCATGTCATAAGTATTAATTCATCTACACAGAAATTGTTTGATATATATATATATATATATATTTTGAATTTTAACAACAATGGATGCATCGCTAACGCGACTTAAACTTTAATTTTGGATTGTAATTTGAGTGTAATTTCTGGACTAGTTCGTTACATTTAATCCAGAATGATTGTGGGATCAATACAAACTGATCGCCATTGCAATTAACTGCAGCAGTGACTGTGTATAAGATATGGAGATGCAGAAATGAAAGTTATTTACCAAGATATTTTGCTTCATGTTCCCTCTGTATATGGTGGAGTCAGTGATTCAGGAAGCGCAATAGGTAACTCCGTCGTGGAAGGGAGTTGAAAGGTAAAAAAAGAATTGGGATATAGCAGTCGACTGGGGTTCCTATGTCCATATCTTACTAGTGTCTGTACAGATTGTTTACGAGACAGCTAATAGCTTAATACCCTTTAAAAGAAACAACTTGACAAATAGTTTGATTGAATTTATACTTAGCGAAACTTGAATGTACATTTTAAATTCTTGAGGAAAAAGTTGTTTATTTTCTTTGTTTTCATTGGAACTGTTGTTGGAATATGACGATACAGTGGCCTTATGCCTCGTTTATGACCCAAAAATAATAGCATAAGATTGCATACTTTTATGCTACTAATATATTTCTTTTTGATTGAAATAGTACTCCTTTATTTCAAAATAATTGTGAAGGAAAGATAGAAGTCAGAAACTCAGAACCACAACTACATTATTGTTCTCTGAATTATTGGTACTTCCCATAACTTATTTTGGACAAAAGATGTTGTAGTTTTGCACTTGGACGTCAGAAAACATGTATGTTTTGAAATAACATCTTGTCATCTACAATTTCTCCACTATTCTCTCAACTCATGGATGCCGCATTATTGAAAAGGCTTAGAGAGCTTTCAACATAAAATAAAAACCCATTAAGGCTCTTCTTCATCAACTTGACAAAAGAAAAAACCTCTGAAAAATTGATTGGAGGTGAAGGTTTCAAGAAAGAGTTGATTGCCTACCAATAAGCTATTGTGGATGTGGGTTCGCCGAGTCTCATAGATGAGACGTTGATGGGTCGTAAGCGATAAGTGAAGATAAAAGAGGGTGCTTTGGCGAAATGACTTGCTAAAGCATTTCACGTAAGTTGATTAATTATTTTATTGTATGCCTTTCCATATCCATATCCTTCCTTTAAATCTCACTGCTTAGTGTGACCCTGATTGCGCTGTATTAACTCTCTAACTGACATGTTAATTCTCACGCGGCCAAATTTTTTTATAGGGTAAATTACATTTAATCCTATTATGATTTAGCGCTTTTCACATAATTCTCCTATAATTTCAAAAGTTATATACTGACATATCATGGTCTAGAATGAAGTATCAAGGTGAAGAAAACTATCCTCTTTATAGATTCAATTGAAATATCAAGTTTATCTTTGTTTAGAAACTAAAATGACTGAAGTTGCCAATAGATACAAATGTGATACAGATTACAGTTTAATCTCTTATAATTTAGCATATTTTAGATAGCCCTTCTATGATTTTTAAAAACTGTACATTACCACCTTGTAGTAACCAAATAATTTTCATTTTGACGGTACATGTGACATTTTAGTAACCTTCGTTACAAAAGATAAGTTTCATCACTTTGATACTTTAATTTAAATCTTGAGGGGTAAAGTATACGTTTTGAAATTGTGTAAGAGTTATATGGAGAAGCGTTAAACTATGGGAGGATAAAATGTAATTTATCATTTTTTTTATACTGATTGCAAATTTGATTTTAAGGAAGGAAAAGATTGATTTGTCTTTTATTTCTTATAAAATAATACTTTTGATGTAAGATAATGACCATTTAATGACTATAATGCCCTTTAGAAGGCAACAAAATGAGCACAAAATTTGATGTGCCCTTTCTCACTTCTTGAAAATTGAAAAATATGCTTACCACCTATAGGAATAAAACTTTTCATCAAGAACGAGACAATCTTCTTTTTTCTTTTCTTTTTAGAATTGCATGATCTCTTTCGATCATATTATAGTGAAGATCTAATGTTGGGACCATGTTATACTATTATAATATATGAATAATTGAGGAAGCCAAATGCGATGTAATGTGACTGGATTACTAAAAGGCAAAAGATTCATCAAACGATTTTGGAATAGTTTTGAATCAACTAGGAATCTTTTAATCTCTTACATCAAGCCAGTAAAAGATAAAGATGTACTACGTAAGATGTCCTTTTTGATATGATATTCGTGCATAAATTCAATCCAATCAAGCATCATAATTGGAGGATAAGGCATCTTATTATTTCTAAAGAAAAACCAAGCTATAAATTGGCCAACTTAAGTCCATCATGTACTCAAGCACTTTATGAATATCTTAGAAATAGCACTAATTAATGCACATAACTCAACATATAAACAAGATAATCACATATACACCAACCTTTGAATGTTCTTAAATTTTAGATCAAATTTCACGTTTTTAACGAAATTATATGTGTGTCCGAATAAACGAGTGCTCGAGGCAACAGTCAGACAAATTCATCGAAATGATCTAACTATGGTCCACGGTGAACCATTATTCAACAAGATAAAGATTAGGTTACAAATGCCAACTTTGTCACCTGACAAAAAGATTATGTCAACTTCTTAGGAATGCGACTGCTAAGAAAACCAAACAGTTCATTAAGATTTTGCGTCTGAGCTGATAATTTTGTTCGACAACATTTGGGCACATAACTGTTTGCTACCTCTATTAATAAAGTCTGAGCTTGTAACTTTTCTTGGATTCTATAAAACTGATTTAAGGACAAATAGTCGATTGTACTCCTGAAGTATGAAAATCTTGATATTTTGCACCATAAACCTATTTCACAATTTACACTCTTTCGACAAATCCATTGAATGTGATATTGCACAGGTACGAACTGCTCTTCAACCTTATGTATTTAAGTTAGCGATTCTCTTGACCATTTCACTATTCTTTCTACCTCACTCGATGAAGTTGTAAACAATGTCCCTTGATCGATTCCCTTTACTCTCCATGTGGTTTGCCTAATCGATGCTTCATAAATTGTAGAGTTTTGGAGGCTAACTTTTGTTCTTGGTCCTTAATCATGATGATCAGCAGCCTCCATTACATTCTCGAGAATTCTGATCCAATAAACCGCCAATCACATCTAAACAAATTTGCTTAATTCAATAATTCTCTCGTGTGAAGATGCCACATCTGCTACATGCCATTGGATTTCTGCTTCAGTGGAATGACATGTGGTATACAGATACAATGGAACCCACTAACCAATATCTTGTCCCATGCAACATTCCATGCAAAAACTTGGCTCGACATTTGTTTGATGCTCGCTCTTGAACTACAACTGCATAACAAGGTAACATGTTCCAAACTTTTAAGATTGTAATGTTCTAAAATCACTTGAAAACACCACATGGAATCATCACACACGCGGCTAAAAGCATATGGTTCTGTTTAAGCACCGCTACCAACCAATGTATTTATGTGGCTTAATTCGTTAAGGTTAGCAATTGTTCACCAGTGGGAGATGAACTCGATGCATATTTGAGGTCCTACAACTTTTTGAAGAAAATGAAAAGAGAAAAAGAGGGGGAGAAAAAGAAGTGAAAGAGGGTAGTGAATTGCATTTGTGGTGGGTGTCTTTGCTCATATTTGGGAAACAAAGACCAGCAATTATTTAGTGGATATATCAGACACATCAAGTTTTGCAAGCGAAAGAATCTTTATGCTAGAAGAGTCTTTTTTAGTAGTTAATATAATGAGTTAAATACGAAATTCTTTCTTGCCAAATTCTCAGATATCTCAAGGGGAATTTGTGATACTATTCCCCATTATAATGTCTAAGAACAAAAGGTCTAATAAAGTTCAAAAAGCTAGATAATGTACATGGATTTAAAGATTTACCCTTTTAGCAGATTTGGAAATTTTAGAATATGCATACCAACCTTTTTTTATAGCGTGCAGTTATAGAGGTGTTTCTAGCAGATTTGGAAATTTTAGATAATATACATGGATTTAAAGTTGGAGGAGGTTTGGGTTGAATAGTAAGGTGAGAGGGATTGTGAGTAGGAAGTCTTGGTTCAAAACCTTATCCCAAAAAAAAAAGGATTTAAAGTTGTACTCTTCTAGTAGATTGGTAAGTTTACAATATGCATACCATTTTTATTTATTTATTTTTTTTGTAGTGTGCAGTTATAGAGTTATTTCTTGGTTAATAACTTATCAAAAATTCAAAAAAATTTCTATACCCTTGACTACAAATTAAATTATTTTCAATAATATATTCTTTAATGGATTAAATATAGGGCTAATCTTCTATACACTAATAATATATATACTTTTTTGTTTAAATGCATGACAATTGGTCATAATTTAAATTTGAAACTAAAATCTTACATTTATGCCGTACATCTAACTCTGCTAGTTTATGTATTCTCGCTATCTAGAAGATTAACCCCTAACTATAATCATTTGGATTAATATTTTTTTAAAAAAATTTTTACATTTTTCATAAACACGTTTTCTATTCACCTTTAATCATTTATCGAATCCTTGCACATGTTCACTCCATATGGTCCGGCACATCCCTCATGGTAGTTTAGGTAGTAGTCAAGTAGTGACATTTGTCAGTATCATGTCAAACGATCGATGCAGCTATAAACATTGAACACATCACATTCTTGAACAACAAAATGTCAACAGAGACTAAAATACACAACTAATTTCATTTATGTACACCATACCTTGTTCAACAGAAAAACAAAAATAGAACTGACTTTAGTTCTTCTGCTTTTGCTACCTTTGTATCTACGTATTTTGTACCATTCTTTCTCATAATATTTGGTATTATGTTTACATTGATATTATTAGCATAAACATCCATAAGGAATTTGAAGCAAGGGGAATTTCTGAGGAGCGGACAACACCTTTCTACAATAACAAAATAAAGGTTCTACTGGAAAATAAATTTTGTCCCATTGAATTCTTTTGGAATAAATGATATTCCTCTTTAACGGTCAATTTTTTTTTTCTTGGAAATTGAAAATCCCTTCTTGGCCACTTCAAAGGGATTTATTTTCATGCCATTATCAGCACTTAACATTTTTAGCTGGATGACTATAACCTCCTATGTCATACCAATAATTTCTTCTAAGTCATGTGGAAAATCTTTAAGATTTGTTTCCTCTTCATTTTTCTAATGACATCGTATAGAACAAAATGATATGCCATATGAAATATTTAAGTTTGAAGCCGCGACTGAAATGTCACCAAATAAAATGAGATGTCATTAGAGTCCATAAGCTTATTAAGGAACCTGAAAACTTGTAGATATTGTGGGAGAATCTTTTCCAAGATAAGACTTATGATAGATTCCAAATTTCGATTAAAATCACCAGAATTGCCCAAAGCCCCCAAAAACCATTATGGATTTTTAATATGCTTTCTTTCTCATATTCTTATCCAGTTTAGGCATTCATCATCGATCAGTCAGTCCATAAAATGTCAAAAACTCATATTTGAATTTCCATTGACGGGCAAATTAATTTTTTCTTTCCTTTTCTTTCTTTGGAAGGATAATTTCTCAATTTTAGATTCAGAGTTAACCCAGAAAAAAAAAAGTAGAAAACAGAAAAGATAACCTAGAAGAGGAGGAGGTATAAACATCAATTTTTGTTATAAAAAAGCTAGACATATCATGGTAAAATTATATGCGTAGACAAGCATGTGATGATGATACATGCTAGTGGAGCCAATTGATCAAAAGTTGCACTAGGAGGCACTAATTCACCAAAAAGTCATCAAGATCTCGACGAGGCCAGTGCATGATGACAAAAATTTAACTAATTAACTATTCATCATCTTTACAATAGTTGTACCAAGGAGGTTTTGTTTATTGTATGTAAAGTACTCGATCACAAGGAGGACTTAGAGGGACGTGACATACATGCATGATATTAGGGTGTCCATAAAGCAACCAACAGTTAGGTACGATGTGGTATGGTGGGAAATGCTTTGTGGGCACCTGTGAATTATAGGCCTCCAAAAAACCACTAGTATCAAGAAATAAAAGGTGGTTCAAAGGATCAAAAGTTGTATCTGGACATACTCATATTCGACTTTTAGTGTCATCGTCGGGCATACTCTGGGGAAGGCATATAAGGTGATTGCTTGTTAAGTAATTTAGGCAACTGTTCATAAGAATTCGTAAATTAAATGGGTAAGGTTTGAGTGCATGCTAAACAAATGTTGGGCAAGTTTTGATAATTTTGGAAGTAATTGGTCACCTTTTTTTCAATTCTATGGAGATTCTACACCTTATCAACAGGGATAGAGAAAGAGGAGGCCCTAAAAATCAAAACATGGATCTCTTGAGTATGTTGTTAGTGTTTTTATCAATTGAGTTGAATCTCCAAAACAAAGAAATTGGTCTTCGATTTAATAGCATAAGTTAACATCCAACATAAAGAAGGGTTTGGTTGATAAGGACATTAATTAAATAACCGTGAATTTTTTTTTATTTTTCACGAGCTTCATTCCCTTGCAAGGATTTGAGGGGAAGTGGCTTTGGTTGATAAGGACATTAATTAAATAACCGTGAATTTTTTTATTTCTCACGAGCTTCATTCCCTTACAAGGATTTGAGGGGAAGTGGTAGATGTTTACCACGATCAAGAAGAAAATAGAAACATTGGACTTTAGTCCGATGATCAGGAAAAGTCTTTTAAATCTCTCTCGTGCACTTGTTTGGTTTGGAGGCTCACCCCAATCTCATACAAGTCCAGTTCAATGTGTGTGTGTATATATATATATATGTATGTATATATAGCGTAGAAGTAGTGTAGATTATTACTGCTCGATAAAAAAAAATGAAGAAAGTAGGATGTCCATTACAGAATTTTGGACCATGAAGTTGGCAACAAAAGTGGGGGACACTTTGGATTCAAAAACTTTGTATGCATGCTGGGCTAAGTATGGGCCAATCCAAGCATCCAACAGGTGTTTCCTCCACTCAGTCGCTATAATTTCTTTACAATCCCCTAAGTTTTGTCTAAATTGTAGGGCCTGTTTGAAACCCCAAGTTTTTTATAAATTTGTATGCTTCTAGTTTTTTAACAACTTTTACTACAGGAACTCCAAAAAACTTATCAAAGTTTTTAACCTACACACTTAAAAAATTTTCCCTTCAACTTTTCTTCAACTTTTGTAATACACAAAAAATTTCCCTTCAACTTTTCTTCTTTTTCCTCCCTCACCCAACCCACCACGTCCTCTGTCGCCAACCACCACCTCCACCACCACTCTTGGAGCTGGTCACCTATGCCGGCCTTCCTTTTTTTTTTTTTTTTCTCTCCCTCTCCCTCACCCCCTCTCCTCCTCTCCTCCCCTCCCCTCTGCCTCTCTCCCTCCCTCGCCACCCTCCCCCTCCCGCTAGCTACGATTTGGTTGCGCGACCAGATCACAAAGGGGGAGGGAGGAGGGGGAGGGGAGGAGAGGGGGAGAGAAAAAGCTAAAAAAAAAGAAAATCCATGGTTGCAAGCTCTAGCCTCGGAGGGCGAGGGGGAGGGGAGAGGAGAGGGAGAAGAGGGGCAAAGAAAGGAAAAAAAATTGCAAGATGGCTGCTGGGCGACCAGATCGCAACTAGGGGGAGGGGAGGGTGACGGGAAAGGGAGAGGAGAGGGGGAGAGAAAAGGAAAAAAAAAAAAAAATCCATGGCCGCAATTCTCTGGCATCGGAGGGTGACAGGGAGGGGGAGAAGAGGGCAAAAAAGGGACAAAAAAATTGGAAACATGGTTGCTGGATCTTCTACATCAGAGGCAGAGGTGCAGGGGGAGGGGGAAGGGAGAAGAAGAAGAGAGGAAAGAAAAGAAAAAAGAAAAAGAGAAAGAAAGAAAAAAAGTTTTTCATCCTAAAAATTTTTCTTACAACTTCTACAGTAATCTACAGTAAAGTTTTAGACAAACACCCAAAAAACTCACCTTCCAAACGGGACCGTAGATTGGTCTGGAGAGGTAATGACATCTAAGTTCAAGTGCCCAACTAGTCATTTTTGGGAAAATAGTGAAATGATAAAAATGGTCTCTGCATAAATTACATTTAACTCTCCTAAATTTTGCCTAAGTTATAATATGACCCCGGTAAGTTTGTTTGTTTGGCAAGAATAATCTTCATCAAACAGGTAATTGCATTTACTTTTGTATATAGGAACAATTTCTATTCTTTTGACCAAAATTGAATGTACCATGAATGATAGAAGCACAAAAACAGTAAATACAACTGCGTTGCCTTCTGAAAACAATTCTATCGACTTTTTCATGAGATATCTTCCATTTGCAGCTTGTTTCGATCTGTCCCTTCACTCAAGTTCTAAGAGTAACAGTTGAAGACATGCAATTTGGAGCATATGGGTCTTTGGTTCCTTTTCTTGCGTTGTAATCTACTTTTTTTTTTTTGGGAGATTATTACGAATTCGTTTAATCCCCTTCATATTGCAGTGGAAATTTTGCTCCTCTTAATTTATTCTTACCTAATATTTTTTTAAAAAAAAAATATATCAGTAAACCAAAAGAAAAAATGAAACTAAAATTTTTAGTTATAAATCTTAAGACTCTAGTGTCAAGATCAAATTTATTCTCCGTATTATTATATGGATCAGTTTTTCTTTCCTGTTCAAGGATATGTTGCACGAAATTGAATAAATGCAAGTAAATTTCTTATGTTTGGTACATTTGAACACTTTCAAAGCACCTCATACCTTTTCATAGAACTCTCAATTATTCTCAAAAAGTACAAACAAATAATGTATCCAACAATTTACATACGTTTCAAGAAAGGACCTGTGTATGGGTTCCAATAGTGGAAGACACTACCAAAAAGGGAAAAATGAAGAAACAAAAAAGGAACCTAAGACGGTATAAAGAAAAGCAAAAGCAATCGTTGTAGATCCATACTATGGATTTGGCTTGAAAATCAAATGATAAGGCGATGTTGTTTGTACTGCCATACTGATCTTGCTCGGACTATCTCTGCCTGATCAGCTTCCATGCGAAGCAAATGCGTGCATTCCCAACCTTTCTTATCATTCTTTACTACCAATTTTGAGCTGCCTTCTTGGTCATCTTTTCCGTCTGGTTTCATACTTGTTAGGGACTCGAGAACATTGGATTGAGTGCATTCACGTCTATATTCTAATGTCATGCTTGTGAGATTATAGTCCTCTAAGATATTGATGGGCACGCTCTGCAGCAAAAAAATGGAAGAAAGAAACATTAAAAATCGATCACCTTGGTTGGTTATATATACATGTTTGAGCTTTCTGGTTTAGCTCTTCCAAAATTCTATGTCCAAGTGGAAAATGAATGGCTAATGCCTTGTTTGGATTGTAATTTTCGCGGGAAATTTTTTCCAATCACATTTCAAGAAAGAAAAATATTACAATATTGTTTGTCCATAAAAAGTGCAATCCGAAGGGGCTAAAGTTTTTAAGAATATTTACATTTGAAGAGCAACTTGAGTGAACATGAAGTGGGGAAATTTTAAGGATTGACCATACCTCCAAAATCCATCCTATGTATTTGACATTATTGACGTGCTGGTTAGCATCCATGTCATTCCATCGAGGCTGGATCATGAAAATTAGGAAAACTTATTAAAACATGGCAAAAATTTAGCAGTAAGATACAGTAAAAGAGCAAGACAATCCTCATCTCAGAGTACCTAAACAACACTTACAGCTAGACCTGATCGGATTCTTTCTGCTGTTTCATCAGTCAATTTTTCGATCTTTTCGCTATCGGTATCTTCTGTGGATATTGAAACTCTGTTCAAGTAAAAGGGCTGGACTTCTTCTCTTACTTCATCTGGGATTTTACATAACCTTCTTGTTTCTCTGTTCATTATCACCCATGTGCTGCAGTATTGATATGAATCGAATATTCAGACAATTTATAGGTGCCAGAAGAAAAAAGAGAGTACATAATTGGAAAAATGGTGAACCAATTATTAATCTTGAAGATTGATCACCTTGTTGCCCTTGTTATAATCTTTTGGGTGTTGTAGTCTCGAATTACCCAGTCTCGACGCATTCCATTCTTACCTGCTGCAGCTACCCAAGTATCAATCTCAACAACATCGCCCCTGCAACAACATTAGGCTTCTCAATCAGTTTTATCACTTTATTGCTTGTCCCAATTAATATTTTGATTAGTATGGAATTGAGATGACAATCAAACACTAAGGGAGGTAATGACTTAATTACAAGGTTTCACACACACACACACATATTGCAAAGTGATTTCAGTGGATGGATGGTGAAAAAATTACCAGGAGCTATATTTCTCGACTTGGATATGAATGCGAGTGACCACCCATATGAGTTTCCGGAGGCTCATCTCACGAGTTGCACCAAAACCATTTCCAGACACACCAGAGCTTGTTACATGATTCAGAGCTGTCTCCTACATTCATTTTTCAACACAGCCATATAATTAAGATAACTTTTCAAGTACTCCAAATTTGTTGTTGGAACTTGGAAGAGACTAATGCGTTCATTTTGCACTGCCATTTTATCTTGGCTAACGAATAGCAAATTGTTGAAAACAAATTATCCGCTCTGAAATTTAAAGTTTGTTGATCATACCCTCTTGAAAATTCTAATACTTCTTTGTTTTCTAATCCTGCATATTTGCCATCCATGATTAGTTTCTAACTCACAAGCACTAGTGTCTCACGAGTCTATTAATTATAAAATCAACTTCAGAAAATGCCTTTAAAGACCTTGACATGAAATTAGCACCTATATATGCCAAACAAATTGGATTAAGGTCGAACGAAAAATAAAGAAAGCTAGGAACTAAAATGAGGTGGTGATATGCAAGTTACGTGTTATAACACAAGAATATATAACAAGCTTCTATTTGGAAGGATCAGCAAATATGTTGTTACATATGGAGGAAACTTTCTTTTTTTCATCAAAATTTGTGATGTACAGATGATTCGGAGAAACTTGATTTACCAAAGAAGATTATCTTTTATTCGATCTTCTTGAAATTGTTTAAAGAAAACGTCGAAAAGATAAAGAACCAACCTGAAGAAGATTCATAATGGTTTCCATGGTCGCAGTCTTCTCTGGTCCAATTTCGTAGGACCTGATAATAAACGACTGTCTATACACAAACCTGTCTTCAACGAATCTTCCAAGAAGATACTCATGATTTGGCTCCTCATTGCTATTTTCTTTCACCGATGGACACTGTTCTTGTGCAAAAGATGGTATCCCATCAACATAAATCCCATTTACTTTGTTTCCATTAATTGTTTGAACATTTCTTGGAGGGCCTGTTGTTGCATTCACCCTCAAAAAGCGCCTAAGATTTCGACCATCGGACCTCGAATTGCCCACGAATTTTGCTACTGGGATGCCCACACTGTCATGATTCTTGATCACCTCTGGCTTGATCAGGCAAGGATAATTCAGAAAAGCATGTTTTATCAAGGCCATGATAGCTAATTTGCTGTCATTAATTCCAAGTTTAGAGAAATAATATATTGTACTTGCAATGAACAAAATCCAAAGAATGTTTATCAAATGCTAATGCAGCTTCTGGCGAATTATGTATCTTGGAAATGACAACATATTTTAAGATTTGTTAGGTATATCTACTTGTAGAAAGAATCAAAACTTTCTTGAAACTAAAAGGGGATTGACCAAATTGAATTAATGGAGCATTGGTCTGGATTTTGTAGCTCAACTACTTTTATTGTTGGGTGGGGAAGAAAGTAACTACTTCTTCTTCATCATCAACTTGCACGCAAAAATAGAATGAGACGTGTGGTTTAGTTAGTTTACAATATTGCGTGGTGAATAGTCTATTTCTAATTGCATTATACGACCAGATTTGGTGAATTTTAGATAAGTGGATAGAGGATATATTTACCATCTCAGTTTATTTCTTGTGTGGTTTTTTGTGCTGGAAACATGGACAGCCTCGGCATTGTTTCTCATGTTTGTGTCTGAGAGTAAATGTGTAACAAGAAGGAAATGTGTGTGTCACAGAAGAAATTTGGAAATGGCCTAAAAGCTGGGAAAAAAAAAACACTTTCTCATTGAAAAACTGAAAAAGTAAATACTCTCTTCAAATGAAGAACATAAAAGAGGATTACAACAGCCTCTCAAACTGAACCAATAGTTGGCTTCAATTTTTTTTTTTTTTTTTACCTGAAGATATGATGTTTCACTAGGATAATTCTTTATTTGCATTCGATAATCCTGGTATGGAATTATCCTAATTAAGGGAATCGAAAGAAACCATTACTACTCGAGAAAGAGCAAAACAATTGACTACTAAAATAAAAATCATCCGGTGATTTGATCTATATTACTGCTCTAATGGCAGGTTAAACATGCACTAGAAATTACATAACTGCAATTTAACATATTCAATAGGTTCAAAAAATTGTAAATAAATCTAAAAATACAATAAATTTCAAAGTTGTCTAGCATGATTATAGGGTGAATTATCATACAAGTCGTTAACTCATAATTTCTTTCTAGGAAATTTTTGGAATATTCCCTTGATACAACTCCCAGTTATCTATTTACCTCATATAAAACACATTGGTACAATATATAACTTCCAGAATCTCCAACCCAAATAGGATCTAAGTTTTACTACTTTTTTTTTCCTGCTTTTTGGGAGATAGCAGTAAGTATTATTTCTTCCATGATTCTCACAGATTAACCTTTATGATTATAGATGGCATTATTTTTTGTTAGAAAACAAAAGCTTAACATGAAACGCACTTAAATGACCATTTATTAATTCTGAATGAATCGCACACAGAAACCATATTGGATAAATGTAGATTTTAAAAAAAAAATTACACAGTACGAATTTTACACCAGATCATACTCAAGATTTTATTCTTGGACCAACGTTCTGCATTTCCTCGTTAATTTAGCTTTTGGAGCAAGGCTTTCTTTAGATCAATATCAGCCCAAAGAAAGAGGCCAACATCACTCAAGCTCGGATCAATTAATACCAAATTGTTTATGCCTAGTCTGGGCCTGAATGCTGATATCACGCTGTGCGGTACTCGAGTTTTTTTTTTCTTTGGTCTTTTCTCCACTATTCGAAAAGCACCACAAATTTTATATTAAAAAAAAGGTATCACAAATATATAAAGCAATTTTGTAGCAAATTGGCTCAGTCTATGTTAAAATAAAGTAATGTCAAAATAAAGTTTCGTCTCAAGTTCGTGATGAAAGTGTTTGTATTGTAATTTTCTACTAAAAATTTTTATGTTTTTCTTAAATATATTTTTCACTCATTTTTTTACGTAATATATATATCAAATCACTACAATATATTTTTTTATAAAAATTTTAAAAAATAACAATCCAAAAAGAACTGTATTTCATGCACAATACATTTAAACAAGTATTACATCTTCGCTTTTTAAATTTTACCTCTCCCTTATTGAGGGGAAAAGTAAAGGAAGCATTACACCTTGCAAAACAAGAAAGGGCTAGTTTTTTCCATTTCGGCTGACATTGTCTTAGCCTAAGGTCAGTCCAATTTCTCTTGGACCTAAATCTTAAGCACAAGATTATCTCAGGCCTATGTCGCGAATTTTTAGGATGAAAGAAGCAAAACATAGAGGATTCAGACATCGTCTTCCGACTACCCTATTTTGTTGAGAAGGAGAAAGCAAGCCAAGCTTGAGTTGAGTCGAACTCGTACTCGAGTTTGTGCTTCATTTCTTGAACAACATTTGATCCGAAAACTAACGGAAATTCAGGTAATATCACCATTATAGAAACAGCAACAATTAGATTCCGTTTGTTTTAGGATCAAATGTTGTTCAAGAATTGAAGCACAACTTAAGTATGAAATTTGAGTAGTTTAGCATTTGAGATCGGTTGGACGGTTAGAAGTTCAGCCAAACTCAAGTTCTAAATTAAGCATTTATTCAGTTGCTAGTTTGCAGCTATGTTGATTGCCACTAGGGTACTTGATGCTTAGTCAAGCCGATCTCGAGTCGAAATTTGAGTTTAAATTTGAAATTGAGTAAATATCTTCGAACTAGAGATTAAATATACTAATATTCAGGAGTTTTCGGACTCATATTTGTTTAGCCTAAACCTAAAGAACTTTTAATTCAATTTTTAGCCTGTACTTACTCACCACTCAGCATTTGTTGGAAAATTTTGATGAAGACAACAAAACCAGAAATAAATGGGTCGGATTAGATCTATGACCAAGTAAAGTGAAGAGATGGTTCCACTCTCCAACAAAAGCTAAGTAGAATTGTTTGTCCATGTCAGGCTCTCTCTCTATCGCTAAAATTGACAACTAATAAACCCCATTGAAGCTAGTCAACTGATCAAAATTTAAAAATGTGAGTAGATCAGACAGATCATACCACTTTAGACTTAAAACAAAATTAAAAAATTTGATTTGCAATTACATCGAGGTAGGGTCTAATTCACATTTAACCAGAAACAAATAATATTTTACTTGCATCTGCAAATACATTTTTCAATCAATCTTTTTATATTATCAATTACTTTTTTTATTTCACATACATCATATCATAAAAATAATATAGTAATTATTTCAAATAATACTCTAACTTTTATTCAACTTGATTTACAACTAGATTGGCCTCGAGACGCCTAAACAAAGAAAGAACAAATAAAAGCATAAAGTGATTGATGGGAAAATTAACTACTGCAATGAAAGAAACTTCTACTCGTACAACAAAAAATGCAAACAAATAATAGAAATTTTAAAAAAAAAAAATAAAGCCACCGGCCCAAGATCTGTTTATCTGGGTTCGCAACATGATTCCACGTGTAACCGACCCTATTCATCAAAAATCATGAACACGTGGCTTCTACCTGGGGACAAGCAGAAAGCGTGGCAGCAAAAGTGCTTATTACAAGATGTGAAAGAAAGAAACAGATAAGTGAAAGATAAACAGTATGATAAAGAATCATTCATGTCACTAATGAGTTTACAAAACCTGGAAAATTCTTGAAAGAAGTTGGCATCCGAGGGGAGGAGGCGGTCCTCCCTTCAGATCAGAGAATTTAGTGTGTTGTTTAGGG
Source organism: Coffea eugenioides (assembly GCF_003713205.1). Lineage (NCBI taxonomy): Eukaryota > Viridiplantae > Streptophyta > Magnoliopsida > Gentianales > Rubiaceae > Coffea > Coffea eugenioides. Next base: position 10,259,095 of record NC_040038.1, on the reverse strand, counting down.
CTTGCTAGTTTGCCTCTGTAATCTCATTTTGTAACTTTATCAGAAAATTTTGTAACTTTAAATCTGATTCATTTAAGTGTATATCACATTAAGTAATAAGTAAATAACATATTATTTATTTCTAGGAGCAAGCTTTTGCTTAAAAAAATTTAGTATTACTTAATTAATTCAAATGTTCTATTTTTCATTATCAAACACATTTAATTATATTAAAATATGAATACATTAATTTAAAGTATTAAATTGAATTATCAAATAACACATACATAACTCATTACTTGGTGCGGTAGGAAACGAATACCTGATTATGTAGAACAGATGAAAGAGGCTTCAACCTCTTTGTACAAGCATTACTCTGTAAAGATTCTCTCATTCAACGAAATGAAATCTCAGTTTTTTTTTTTTTTTGGGTAATAAAAGAAAGCATTAAATATCTTTTCTTCCTTAACTTTTTGATTTGAGCGAATTTCAATTCTTACAAAGAAAAGGGCAAAAGATTTGAGAGTCCAATATCTGCTTTTTTTTTATCAGTTAAACTCGATTTGAAGGCATTAAATATCTTTTGATATGTACAAAATTAATTTTTTTTTTCACATTAACGTAAACTATGAACGTAATAAAATGAATGCGCAACTTAATTGATAAAATACTTTATCCATAATGCACAAATTATGAGTTCGAGTCGAACAAGTGAAAAATCACCCTTGATCCTCCTACCTAAGATCTTATGAACACAATCATTAAAATTGCCCAAAATACTGAAATAGTCAAGCTCATAAAGGAAATAAAAGGCCCCACCAATTGTCTATTACCTCAATAAAGAAGTATAATCCTTCGAAACCTGGCGTATGCAGCTACCCTTGTTGGGAGACTCACCCACCACAGCCAGGTGTGCGACCCGGGTCGACCAACGGATTAGTCAGGGCAAAGCTCTGGATACCGTGACAGGCAACCAAAAAAAAAGAAGAAGTATAATCCTTCATATGACAGCCCTGATCTGGCCGGTGCTAAGCTTAATTACACAGCACTAAGGCAGAATCAGATGCCGATTGCGCATTTAATTTCGGCCACGTGTCTTAGAACTTCTCTTTCAAGTCACATCAGTTTGAGGAATCAAATCTAACGTTAAATACTCAGACCCCTGCTTCTCATCCTCTGCCAACCAAAACCGTTTTCTCATTTGCCGCTTTGCAAATTTCATCAGATTCAGAGCCCGTTTGATTTTCTTGTTCTAAAATCGCGTCCTTGTTGAAGAAGAAGAAGAAGTTGCAGATATGGGTCGTTTCTGGACCTTCCTTACCTATGTTCATTCAGCAGCTGGGTAGATTTTTATTAACCATTTTCTTCTTCTCTTCCGTCTTTCCTCTGCTTCTTGCCTATATTTCCTGTATCTGCGTGTCTTTCTCATTTTTTCTGGTTTCTGGTTTTAAATTTGCAGGCCAACAGTGATGTTGCTCTATCCTCTGTAAGTGAACTTTCATGTTCCTTACTTTTTTTGTGGATTCTATTTCAAGTTCTTTAACTAGTCTCCAATTTCTATACGGGTTTTTTTTTTTATTGTTATTATTTTCTTAATTTATTTCTAACTCGGAATTTTATGGTGGATTTATTATGTCAGATATGCTTCTGTAATGGCAATAGAAAGCCCTTCAAAACTAGATGACGAGCAATGGCTTGCATATTGGATCCTATATTCGTTTATCACATTGGTTGAGATACTTCTTCAACCCATCCTAGAATGGTACGTATCCACCAAAAAAAAAAATATTTTTTTGTGACTGAATTGTTTTTTTTTTTTTTGGTAATCATTTTTTCGGATACAAGAAAATAAAACTATTAGCATGTTTTTTTTGGGGGGGCTTTATTTTAATTGTTTGACGATTTTATGTTAGGATACCAATTTGGTACAGCGTGAAGCTTGCAATTGTAGCATGGTTGGTGCTACCTCAGTTCAGAGGGGCTGCTTTCATATATGAGAAGCTTGTGAGGGAGAGAGTGATCAAGAAATACGGGGCAATTAGCAACCATGTCCACAAGGACAAGTCTCCAAATGGCAAAAGCAATGGCAAAAGCAAAGGCAAAAAGAAGTTTGTGGATTTCATTACTCCTAAAAAGGTGAGAATTTTTAACTCTTCATTTTTTTTAAAAAATTGGTAATGGCATATTTATGCAGCTAGGCAGCATGATCCACCTAGTACCCTCCAAAAAAAAAAAAAACTAAAAAGGGCTTAGATTTATAAGTTTCACCTCTTTTTTTTTCGAATTTTTTTTGATCTAGTGGTCCTAGACCATATCAAATTTTTGAAATAGCATGTAAAAAAAGTCTTTTTTTTTTGGGGATAATTTTGGTTTAGCACTATAGTAAACAAACTTTTGTTGAATCCAAAGTTGCTAATTGACTTATATGGGCTTTTGACAGAGTGAACATGAAGCTTATTGAAGGACAGAAGAATTTCCTGCCGGCCTTGTTTTCTTTCTTTCTTTTTTTTTTCCCACTGTAACACTTTCGGTTTCTTTATTATCTTCTTTTGTCTGTGTTTCAAGATCTTCTTCTTCCCTGTATAAAAAACCCTGTCTACATTGTAACTTTTGTTGTACCCGAAAAAGGCAACTTAATTACCATTAGTATGAATAACTTGTACACAGACTTTTTCAAGGAATGGGCTCCTCTTTTATCCAACAATATAATTATTAAAGGATTTTACTCTCTTTTTTTTTACTTATTATTAGCTACACTATCCGGTACAGAATTGGCATTTTTTATCCAACATGTTTGCTATTGATTTCCCTGTTTTACCTACCAATTGATCTATTGATATTCTTGTCCTGAAGAGACTATTATCCTCAGTTACAAGTGGAATTGCAATTTTGATCTTTTTAGTACATCATCATCTCCCTATTGTGGAAAGTGGGATAATGCAAAAGCAACCATCATGATCTTCAGTCTAAAGCCCAATCTTTTTTAAGCGCGTGAGCCAACCTTGGTCATGTAATGGTTTTAATCGAATTAAGCAGATTTTATAAGGATATATACACACACACACACATATATATATATATAGAAAAATTTGCCAAATTGGTCCCTAACATTTACCAAAAACACTTTTTTAGTCATTTACATATAAAATCAGCCAAAATGGTCCTTCACATTTAAATTGTGAGCCAATGTGGTCCTATTGCTCGTTTTTGCTCATTTCTCCGACTAAAAATAGCACGCCTCTCTCACGTGATCATATTTTTAGGGGCAAAACCGGAAACACATTTCATTACCTGTTAAAAGTAAAAGGTGTGGACAACCACCAAAATACACATTTCACCTTTGGCCCTCAAAGTTTCAAGAAACCTGAATTGCATCCCCGAATGGTGGCCAAAATTATTTTGTAATTCTCCTGTATAAGTTATGTGCTTGATGAATCCATAGATCTGGTTCTTGTTTACTTATATCCGAAAGTCCTAACCTTTCCATTCTGAGTGAGAGTCTAACAAGTCCAGGACATTTGTGCAACATCGATCCCACGAATCCAATTTGGGCCTTAGCTGGAACCCTAAGCCTCAGCTCCTCCGCCGCCCGCCAAAGCCGCTTACTAGTGTCCCTCCATCCTTTGCAAACCCTGGCCACCGACAACAGTGTTGGAGGCGGGAGCCTCCTCAACACCTCCCACAGACAACTCATCGGCAGCTTCCTGGACCTGGCAAGATCCGATTCGGGGCTCCAGCTCGAGAAGCTCCTTCTCGTCCTCCTGGTGCTCTTCCTCATCCTTTCCCTCGTCTTGCGAGTCCCTCGCATCAATATCATCGTCGAAGAAGATAACTCGCCGGAGGTTGGAGAAATGCTGGCGATGAGGAGGGGGAAGGGGAGGACGGACAGTGGAGAGAGGAGAAGGGATAGCGAAGGAGGAGGTGGCTGAGTCAGTTGAGGGCGTGGCGGTGGGATGCAATTTAGGGTTTCTTGAAACTTTGAGGGCCAAAGGTGAAATGTGTATTTTGGTGGTTGTCCACACCTTTTACTTTTAACAGATAATGAAATGTGTTTCCGGTTTTGCCCCTAAAAATATGATCACGTGAGAGAGGCGTGTTATTTTTAGTCGGAGAAATGAGCAAAAACGAGCAATAGGACCACATTGGCTCACAATTTAAATGTGAAGGACCATTTTGGCTGATTTTATATGTAAAGGACTAAAAAAGTGTTTTTGGTAAATGTTAGGGACCAATTTGGCAAATTTCCTATATATATATATATCTATCTTTGTTTGAGTTAAAAGGATATCCACACTGACTAAGATACTAGAATAATGTACAACAGACCGACCCAACCAAAAAAAAAAAAAAAGTGGGGTAGACTTGCCACAGTTGTCTTTTGTTGATGAGAAGCCCCATCTTTAATGGATATTCCAAACTTAAGATATGCTCATGGCTCTGTTCCCATTACAGATGCAAACAACTATTTTTCGCGAACACTTCCATCATCTTTTTTTAGTTCAAGTGAAACTCTAAATCGTATAAGATGAGAAGTGGAAAAGGGAAAAATTTATGAGTTAAATAAAAAATTTCACATTCAGCTGATTAATGTTTATATCAGTTAAGTTGCATGGCAATGATCCAGTTTGAGGTTACGATAACTTATAAAGAAATACTTTTAACACAAGTATTTTTAAACTTAAATTAATCTTTCCTACACTGACAGTGTATATACTATCAGTGTTGGACAAATGATAATTATACAAAATTTGAACTTGAAATTCAACTTTTACACACATGTCATGAATCAAACGGTGATAGTGTATACACTGTCATGAGCAAAATTCTAAAAACTAATGCAGCTTCTATGACATCACAATACGCACCTTCTATGACATCACAATAATTTCAATTAGATGTAATTGGTTCGGAAAACCTAATTTGTGACTGATTCGGTCATATGCACCTCACGTGACTTTATGAAGTGACCGAATATTAAAAAAAATTAGTAATTGATATATCCAAAGAAATAAATATATGAAGTAATCTAACCATTGGGATCAGCCCAATGGTCAGAGGAGGGTTTTTAGAATTTTTCTTGATTTGAAGAAGGATTCTTGATTCGAATCTATACTTGACAATTAGAAGTGAGAAGGGTGTAAGGAGGGACGAAAGGGTTCAAAAAAAAAAAAAAGAAGCAAAGTAATCTAGACGTGACATGATTTTTCATAAATGAATTTGTCAAAGATTTGAGCGACAAACTCATTGTCCCAATGCTAGAAGTGATAAGAAAACATCTGAATCAATTTTTTTGGTTGTCAAACAAGCAATTAGGTGGTTTCAATTGTTGGCGGGTTATTCTCCAACTAGAAGATGACAAGTTGGCTTCTTCATTTACATACTTGGGAAAATTGTCAAATTGGTTCCTCGCATTTTCAAAAAAAAAAAAAAAAAGAATTTTGGCCCCTTACATTAAAAAATCAGCCACATTAGTCCTTAACATATAAATTATCTGCCCGATTAGTCCTAAATCTCATCTCCACTCACTTATTCGGCCAAAAACCACACGTCCTGTCACGTGCCCATAATTTTTAAGGCAAAAATGGACACACTTCATTCCCTTTGTTTTAAAAAAAAATGGCCACCAAATCTAAACACTCTTTCTCCCCCTTCTCGATTTTCATCTACCAAAAGCCTAATTACAAGCCACCAAACCCAAACAAGAACGCAATTCTCCCATCTTACAAATGAAACTAAAACCTCCACTAGGTTGATGTTTTCAAATGAATCAAGAAGCAAGAATTCCTCGATGCTTTAAAGTACAAAATCCTTTATTTTACCCATGAGAATTCGTTGAATTTTTTTTTTTTTTTTTTTTTTGGGGATAAAAGGTCAAAACAGGAATGTGGCTTAATGAGTTTATAGTTTATAGTTTATACCTTCCTACTATGTAGGGAATACCACTTGACAAATTAGCTAAAACATCCCCTGTAAACAAGGGATAATCTCAGTCATACTTTTACATCCATGTCAATTACTAATCATTGTGGAGAATCATGTGAGGTACATAAGATCAAATTATCCACAAATTGGGATGTCAGACCCAGTTACACTTCAATTGAAAATATTGCTATATTATAGGGGATGGATTAGTGTAGTATCCACTTTTTAAATTATAATCTCCTTTCTAATAAAAAAAAATAGTCCAGCTTGGCCCGTGGAAAGTTGCTTAGGTACAAGTATTTTTAGAAATAGGAAAGAAATGAAATTTAAAAAATCATGCGAAAAAAAGAAAAATTTGAAGTCAAAAATCTTAAACATTAATCACTAGACCATGACCTGCTCCGCGATTATTTACAGGTTTGAATGCTTGAACCCAAATGGAGCTATATGGTTGGCGCTGACTCATTTGGTAGGACTGCAAGTTGCAAGATACATCCCATCCAAGCAGGCTTCTCAGCGGGGCGAATTCTTAGCGAAGGATAAGATAAGGTTTTTTTTTTTTTTTCCCCTCGTAGATTTGCCAAGTTCGAAACTTCTTTCATACGTAGAAGCCACTGTTATCAAATCTGTTTAGGTGTTCCTTTGAGTATTTGACATTATGAGGAACCTCGAAAGATTCATGGGACAAGAAAGTAATGACAGAAAAGGAAAAAGGAACCATTAAAATGGCAACTTGATTAGGGTATTGGAAGAATGGTGAAATTGAACTGGAAGTTGGGATCAAATTCAGCAAAACAGAAGTCGCCACCATATTCAGAAGGAGTAGCTGGAATGCTAACAGCAGTACTGGAAAAGTAGAGCAAAACACAACTAATTCGTGAAAGCCTTTTAAAATGGATGCTCAGTAGGCACTCGTAGGTGCATTCAGTTTGTAGTAAAATTACCTTACGAACATGCTCATGTTTATTATTTCATACTTGATTTAAATACTTCCCTATTAAATTCTTTTACATTTCAAAAAATTAAGCACTTGAACTACTTTTTGGAATAGACAAACCAATTTGGAAATTTAGATTAGGAGTACCATATTATCTTTACAATAACAAAGCCTGTGTAGATAGTTAATTTGATGTTAATTTTGTGTGTTTTCAAATTTATCCTTATCTCTATTATCTATTAATCTTTATCTATACAATATATAAAGGGAGAGTGTCACTGTATAATGTAAACGTACAGTATCATTCTTTAAAATTTCTAATATACTCTTAATTATAAGGACAAATTTGTTTCAATTGCATATAGTTATTGGAATCAAAAGATAGTTATCAACTAACTACAACCTTCTCATACTAACTTCCAATCCCCACATATTCTTCTCTACTTCCATCATCTTCGTTTCATGTATGATTATCTACATTATAATGGAATTGGATCCACAAAATCCATAAAAAAAAAAAATTTCAAAGAGATAATTGTGATAAATATATATTTTTGTTAATTGCACACACGTTAGGGCGTCCCTTAAACACTAGTACATGTTATGCTGTGGGTAGCGAGTTGAAAATTTTCCGTCTGATGTACTCCTGTTGTATTTTATTTTTAATCTTACTTCTCAGCTACAGGGTCGATAAATTTGTTACACATTCAAGATTCTTAATTTCGTCTTGCCATTTTTATTTGCAAGTGCACTTCTTTTATTCCTCAATTATGATTGTACCTGGACAGTTTTGAATACAAAATTAACAACACTGTAAAAGTAACTGCTGTAAAATATGGTTAAAAAAAAGAAAACACTTATATTAACTCTTAGTGTTTTACCAGGGATCTTGTCTTCCAACCGTTGGATTTGGGTATTCGACTAATATCCGTTGGATTTTACAGAAATTAAGAATCACACTAAGATTCCGATTCTTGGTCAACCATTGCCTAGTCTTGCTATAACTCTGTATCCAGTTCACGGAACCGATACTCCCCACTTTCCAGTCCTTGAAGATTTCTCCCAGAAAGCAGAAAGGTATCCATCTTTTCTCTCAATCTTTTTTGTGTCTGTAAGTTTTGTACCCCCGAATTTTATTTTGTAAATTAACTAATCATGGTATCTTCTTTCGGGGCTTTCTTTTTTGCTCCCTTTAATTGTTTTGTGCGAATAGTAGTTGGTTTGGAAAAAGGGTAATGTCCATTTATGGGTTTTAACTGGAGATAAAGTTTAATTTCTTGCAGAATTTTGGGTTTTAAAGGGAAAACTGGAATATGAAGAATTCTTGTAGAATTTTGGTTGTGATTTTTTCCCCCAGAATTCGGTTGACGATGTTTATGTTTGTCTATGGTATTGAAACTATTGCAGGCAGGGAAGGGAACCTGGAAAATTTGAGAAAAGATGGCAGTGACCATGAAACAGATGTCACTGATAATAGCAACACTGGGAGCGTTGTCCTTCATATTCGGGGTGGTTGCTGAAAACAAGAAGGTTTGTAAAAATTGAAGCTTGTTGTTGATCCCTTCAATCGATTCTTTGTTGGCATTCTGTTTTGCATAGCATTATGTTTTAAGGTAATAAAGATCCTATGTTTTAAGGTTATAGTGTCTTACTGGAGTAATTGGTGTCTGTCGCAAACGAGAATGGATTGTATACCCTTTTTTTTTTTTTTTTGGAATTTTGATCCTTTCTGTTTTCTGGGCATTGGGTGCGGTTGAGTGGGGTGACTTGCTTCATGGCCATAAGTGGCCTTTGGGACAACGATTCTTTCATTGGTTATAGAGTTATAGTGGCTCACTTTCTAGTCAGTGAATTAGAAAACTGATAAAGAGTTCTGCCTTCTATGTCCTGAACTTCATTTGTTTTGCCAACTATAGAGAAGAATAAAAAAAAAAAAAACTTCACTTTGATTTATTCTTTGCCATTCTTGAGTGTTCTGTCTATGCTTGGTCTTTGTGACACTAGCATTTCGGTTGAGGATTAACAAGGGACATAGTTAGGTGTTGGGCATTGACGTTGATTGAAGAGTAAGTGGAATTTTTGAGGTGTGTGGGAGAGAAGGACAATGGTAGAAGAAAGAAATTAATGAAAGAAGTGGAAACATGAAGAGTAGCGGCATTGGGAGAGGAATGTGATGGCTGTAAAAAGGGGAGAGATGAGTGGTTAAGAAAGACTAGAAGATCAAATAGTCAGAAAGTGATTTGTAAGTTACTGGGGAAATATTGGAAAAGATCAAACAGTTATTTTGAGAAAATATGTTTAGATAATTACTGATATAAAAGTAAGCATTAGGTATTAGGCTATTATATGAGTTAATGTCCAGTGTTGTCTTGAGCATCTTTGAAACATACATGCACATGCATGATTAGCTCTTCTGATTCATCCCTTTAACTGTCTGACTTTCTGCTGACACGTGGTCCATTGTACAATGTGTGATGTGACAATGTGCAAATTAGATTGCAAGTAGTAAAAGGTTGTGAATTTCTTATTATCCTTTACTTTTTTATGATATGGAAATCACACTAATGACATTGTTATTCATATATACTGATATTGTTACTTGTGTGTCTATCCTCCTAATACTTTTTAATTGAACCTTTTATTTCCATCGTAATGTCTGATCTCTTTTACTGATTATATACTTTTTTGGCATGTTGGAAATTGCAGCCAGCATCTGGTACTGCAGTGACGATGAAAGATATTGTCATTTGCAATTATCCAAAAGATCCGACCGTAGCCCTTGGCATTTGTTCAATTGTGTTTCTGGTCGCTGCTAGTGTGGCTGGATACCTGTCCTTGTTTTATCCTTACCGAGGCAAGTCTGTTCCCCAGGCTGCTTTGTTCCGGAATACTGGCTTCTCTGTCTTTTTCAATATTGCTTTGTAAGTATTTCTCTCTGCTTCTATCATCTGTGGAATTTCTTTCTAGATTTATGTTGAAAGACTGCTAAGCTGTTTTCTCTTAGTTTTGCTTCAACAACACTTTTCTCCCTTCTAAACTAGTGGTGCCGCATGCTCCTCTGCCTCTTGCCTGGCTGATTTTATGCTGTGGATACAAATTTTATGCTGTTACTATTACTGCAATATTAGTTGTTTACTGATGAAGTAGCTTATCAAACCAGTGACTGATGTATGACTTAAAATGTTTAATTTGCATTCTAACATTGTTCCTGTGACCAAGGAAGTAAAAAGCGTACTTTTATTAAAAAAAAAAAAGAGGGAAAGCACCAGGAGACATTATTCAATGAATAATTAATTGAAGATTGATGTGGGAAGAAAACATTATTAGGATAATGGCTCAAAATGTAGAAAACTTGACAAAGAGTTTAAATTCTGAGAGACCACGGCAGGTCAGGGGTGGTTGTGGACTGATATGTGAGAGCCCTTGGTGAAAGCTGGGATAAAAATACTTGATGAAGCCATGGTAGGTTGGACAAGAAAACTTATGAATTTAGTATCTTAGATTGAATCGACAACTGGACTTGCTGATATCGGTCACTTGAACAACGGCAGAGGTTTCTATCTCCCATTTGCTTAATTTTTCTCCCCAACTCTTCTTGTCATATCAGTTACCCTTTCACTTTATAATTGTAATTCTTTTTGTCTTTTGAACTGGCATTGTTGAATGAAGGGGCTTGACTGGATTAGCTCTAGCAATGCTGTTGTGGCCAACTATCACAGAACAACTGCACCTGACCCATAAGGTTCATCACAATCTGCAAACAGATTGTCCCACTGCCAAGACTGGTCTTCTTGGTGGAGGAGCCTTTCTGTCTCTTGATTCAGCTCTTTTCTGGTTGGTCTCCCTGATGCTAGCGGACAATGCTCGGGAGGACTACTTTGATGAGACAGATGTTAAGGGTGAGCGCGTCACCAGTCAAGGCGATGATTATGAGCCAGATAACCTGGTCAAGGGCAGTGTTTAGCATTGATTCTGTCATCAAAGACTCTGTCTTCAGCATTCTTCTGTTTCTTCTATTTGTTAATGTGGATATGTGCAAACATTATGCAAGGTTGGAGAAAATTAAATTTTATTCTATGAATTTGCTGACTGTTAACATTTGTTATCTTCTATCATTTTTTTCCCCTTCTGCTGCTGTGTTTGTGCTCTGTTGTTTTGTTTACTATCCGTGTTCAGGACTTTCATATTTATTCAGACGTTTCTGTTTGAAATTTATTGAGACTTTTCGATAACGTCTTTGCTTATATAGGATCAGGGAAAAGATTCAAACAGAAGTCAGTAGGGGTCATAGTTGACCAGGATAACAAAACATGAAAATTTATTTATAATTTCAAACAATGTTGATAAAAAGTACTTAGTACTTTTGAACCTAAACAAGCGAAAATTTTAAACTTGGTTGCAAAATTTTGAACTACCAGGTGAATTTGCCACATTCCCAATCCAAAAAACCTATAAAATTCCCCCTTTATGTCTAAAATTTTACATCTTACACTGGATTCGCACATGCAGAAAGAAGACATCTGCACTGTACCTTTTTGGAGGAATTCATTCATGGTGCCTGTTTTGAGGTGGTACCGAGCAAGATTACCCGAATTACCTTAATTTCCAACTAAGTAATGGATGAACTAATGGAACATGTACATAGAAATCATGGTGCATTAACCATATATCTTCCAATCTTTAGAATTTGCCAGTAACATTTTTGGCCTAATTAGTCGGGAGAACAAACATGAAACATCTTATTGATCAAACATCCTAGTCCAGATTTTCGTCATACCAATAGCTAGATAAAAGCTCAAGTTGATGTGTCACAAGAGGGTTCAAGTTCCATGAGTTTTTGAGTTTAGTCCAATTATAATTTTTTCCAATTCTCTTTGTTTGGGGAAACTGGGGTGGGAGAAAGATCAAAGACTTGGTCCCAAAAAAAAAGGGTTAAATGTAAAAAAAAAAAACCCTCACAAATTATATACCTAGTTGCAATTTACCCACTCCACTATAATAAGAGGCATTTTGCTCCCTTGAATTACATGTTTGGACAACGCTACCTTTATTATCTTAAATTTTTTCTTTTTTCTCTTATTCTTTTTTTTCCCTTTTCTCCCATTTCTTTTTCCTTTTATTTTCTTTTTCCCCACTTCTCTCATGGAACTAGCCAATGTTTCCCTTCAACGCTAAAAGACTTACATCAAAATTTTTAATATTTTTTGAACTGCTTTTTTAATTCATTTATTTGTTAAATTCATTCTTAATAATTCATCATAAACTCTTTGTTATTAAAAAAATATATGTAGCTTATATCGTAAAGTGCATTAATCCAGTAATTCAACAATTTAAGTAACTATAAACCAATTAGAGTTTACAATTACTCAACTATTTATAACAAAAGTAACTTATTATATATCACGTAAGAAAGAAAAGTTAACAATTGTTATTTGAAGTGAAATAAAAAGATAAGAATAAACAAAATAGTAATTCATTTTTTATTTGTTATTAATACTATTAATAATTGATTAATCAATATCTCTATTTTGTTCTTATATATTTGAATAGTTCAATTTCTTAAATGATATTGACTTCAACATTTGGAAAAAAAAGTCTTCTATACCATAGAATTCTTTTATAAAGTCTTGACATGAGAAATTAAGAAATAAACAAGTTTTGAGTAATCTAGTATATTGATTTAAACAATGCTTAAAGAAAATAAAGAGGAAGAATCTAAAAAGAAAATGATAGGGAATAAAGAAAAATAACAATGCTTAAGATAAGAGTGGTAGATTTGTCCAACTATATCATGAAAGAGGACAAAATGCCTATAAAAATAGTTTATGGGGTAAATTGCAATAAGGTATATAGTTCATGGGGGGTTTTTGCATTTAGCCCAAAAAAAATTCTGTCGCCACAGGCCTAGAATCTATCAGATTCATGCATCATGAAGTAGTTCGTTAATTACTCTATGCATATCAGATTAGGAGGTGAAGTTAATAGGTGACGAAAAGTTTGATGAATGTTCACTTCCGTATAAGTTTATATGACAACCAACAGTCAAGAATGAAGAATCCTTTCTGCTTCCACTAAAAATTTTCATGGACTTTTCGTAGACATAAATCAACCAATGAAGTAGCAGTATATATGTAGAATAATGATACACAGAGCAAAATTCGATATCGAAATAAATTCTAACATAGACGGATACGTAGAATTTGAATCTGTTAACATGCTAATATCTTTGCGTCTCTGCAGGTAGTTAACATGCATGGTGTTAACTTTGTGTGTTTTTAAATTAACTATTATTTCTAACCCTTATCTCTATTGTCCATTAAATATCTTTTATCACTTTTTAAACTTTCATTTTTATTCTCACAAAAACTAAATTTTATCCTAACTATCCAATTATATATAACAAACATATATATATATATATATATATATATAGGACAGTGCTACAGTGCCTATAGTTATGGTAACGATGTTAGGAAAACCTACTATTACAGGTTTCTATTACCTTTAGTGACAAATCGAATTTTTTAGCGACTTTTTAAATATTATATTAAAATAATTAATATTAACTTTAGTAAGTTTTTAATTAAAACTAGTAAGTATATGCCTGAAAGATAAGTTTTAGTCAAAAATAGAAATTTACCCTTTTAGTAATTTAATTTACTTATTATTTGACAAATGTTACTTTTGTTTAATTTAAACTTATTAATACTAAAAGTAAAAAATTTACATATTAAAGTAAGAAAATAATCGGTTTCTGAAAACGGTTTGGGTTTCCACATCTCTCTAAAGTTGCTTCCCTTCTTTTTATTATCTTCTCACCTCACGGAAGATTGTAGAAATTTTTTCCTGGAAAAGGAAGGAGTACAATCATCATCTTATGGAACAGGATTAGCTTTTGCTAAAATTTAGAAAATTGATCAAGCGGGCTAAGCAATTCTATCATATCTTCAGGCTGAACTCTTCTGGTAGGTTTCATGCCTCAGTCTCTGTTTCTGCCTTCTACTACATTGATTCTCATTTCGGTCAATCAATTGGCCTGCCTAGGCGCGGAGGAAAAGCTAAATATGCTTTATAGATAGCCCAGGTTCAGGAGAAAGGGTTTCCCCCCTGTCAGACACAACAAAAGGTTAGCAACGGTGGTACGTAGCCAACCAAAGAGCATATGAAAAATAGCGGTTACGAGGTTAGACCATCATGTTCTCTTGAAATCGTTTGATTATATTGCTGTAATTTATTTATATTTCATTTGTTTTGTTTGTCAAGATTTTCTTGTGAAATTAGGGCTGAGAATTTGAAGAATTTATTGCAATTTTGGGGCTGAAATTGTCCGTTGAAACATCTAGGAAATGGTTGTAGTTTTGATTGTCTACGGGTAAAATATGCTTAATAGCCATATGAAACATCTAGGAAAGGACTTGAGACTAGGTGTTTAAGTTAAATGTGATTAATTTGGGAATGCATATAAGATGTTCGGTGAAATGTCAAAGAGAAATAATTTCGTAGAAAACTGGGTTTTGATTTTCAGTTTGGGGGACAAAATACAATTGATTCTTAAACATTTTAATATTTTTGATGATAATAAGCTTTTTGATAACTACCATTGACTTTGTCTCTAATAATTTCGTAAGCACGTTCCTGGCATATATACATAATCATAATGTATAGTCTTTTAGGGTCAACTTTCAGAAGCAGTCAAATGATTCGATATCTGTAAGAACATTCATAAAAGAGCAATAATGAGAACATAAAAGGCCATAAGAACATCCATGCACGTATCATTACATGGAAGAAGGTTGGAGAAAATGCCAATATTTGCTTTCTCGGGCTGCTTTGAAATGAATAATTTGCAATACTATTTCAGAATCTCATGGGCTCAACTCTCAAGAGCCACCAAGTCAAGTGGGATTCTTTAGTTGTTTGAATCAAGGTATACATGCCGGAATTTAGCCCCAAAATAAATAAATAAATAGCAGTATATGTTGCTAAACAAATACGCATGGTACAAAGTACATCTTGCTAAACAAATACGCAATCAATGTGCCTACTTGTATTTTCATTTATTTCATCTTTAGTATAGAAGAACAAACAAATAAAAAAAATGACATAATCAATCTTATGCAATAATGAAACATTTTGAAATGTATTTACTTCCAGTTGAATTATTCCGTGGATGACCATACAAAATAACCCTTAACATTTACTTCATCACTACAAAAGGATGAAAAATACCATAAATAATTACCTGAAGGAAGAATAGCACATATTCTGCTATTGTTCTATCGTTATGTGGTGGTTCTTGGCTATCCAACCTAACAGCTTCATAATAATTCTTCCAAAATTTAAATGAAAGGAGCAGTCTATCTTTGAGAGCCACAATTTTGCTTACTCAATTGTTAATCGAGTATTCAAAAGGTGATTTTGAATATATCTTATTCTGGTAGTATCCACTTGAGATTTTACGAGTGTTAAACTTGTATCATTTTTTTAAACAACGGCTGTAGAACAAGGTGAAATTATTGTCAGATACAATAGCTAGAGTTGTAAGACTTTCTTTGCCTTATCTTGTAAAGGGACCAAAAAGGACTTTTTTTGTCTTATTTTATGCAAAACTATGATTTTTTTTCATTTTTTTTTATCGAGAATAAGTCAATTTTTGGTTTATTGAGAATAACATTAGCAAATTCGTTTTAAACGAAAATTTATGTATGTGGTTTATTTATTGCAAGAAACAGTTAGAACTTACTTGCATAGGTGACTTGAGAATCTGTTGTATAACTCAAATTTCCTACAGTGGACTTTGGGGCAGTGAACATGATTAGAGTATTTATGAATTAGAGTATTTCCTACAGTAGAAGTATTTATGAATTTCATTAATATATAGAGTTTTCGTGAATCCCTGCCCTGCTGTCTAAAGATTTGATCTCATGGCTAGGAATCGGTTCTTTTTGGAATCTTCTGAAGGAAAATTCAGATAACATATGTTTAATTAAGGCTCAGCTAAGTGAACTGATCTCTGTTCTGTATGTAGTATGATTTCCTTCGTAAAATTTTTCAGATAGTCTCCCTCCAAGTCAAGGAATTAAGCATCAATTTGTGTAAAAGTGACTTGGGAATACCATTATTTAGACCACTGATCAGTTCCGGTCGATTTATCATATATAGTCAATAATGTGTAATTGCGTTGCTTATTATTGTAATTATTTTTATTTTTATTTTTTTTGGTAAGCAAAGTTTTCAATTGTTGAGGTTGACAATGTAAATTCGAACCTGGTAGGCTCATCCTATGGCCTATTGCAATCAGATTCACAGCATGGATGCAATAAGGAGTTAATGGATAGTAACTGGTTTGAGATTATTCCTCCTGGTCAGGTAATATATAGCTTGCTTTTATTTTTGTGCCGAGACATGAAATATAATTGTGCTGTATTTGCATTTGAATAGGCATTAATGTGGGCATGCAATCCTTCATTAATCCAAAGTCATGTACGAAACACTAGCTTGTTAGGAGACGGAAATATTTTTCTTCTTCACGCCTAAGTTTTATGTTACCTATTTGCTATGAATATGTGTTGTTGTGGCCTTTTTTTAATACAAATCTTGTGATGGTTTTGTAGTGAATGAACCAGATTTCAGCCAAGACCATTAAGAATTATAACATTCTTGAGAGGGTACAGATTTTTCAGATGGACTTTGCTCAAAAATTTTAGGATGATTTACGCTTCTTCTTCACAGATGTGATCAACTCTTGAAGAACCATTTTACTCCAATTGATATTGCTAAGATTGGAAACATCTTGCACAACTCGAAGAAAACCGCGCTTAACACTTAGTCCGGTAGTTGGACATAGGATAGCTCCCAACATGTACAAAATAAAACATCTTTTACAATTATCATCACAGCTACCATTACTTGACATCAACCTTGCCTTCAAATTGCTAAGCGTTAAACCAGACTCTTGAAAACCAAGGTCAATTGACAATTTTTTAACATCATCTGCTATGCATCGATTTGTACTCACGTCAACCCCAGTACAACTTAGACCCAAGACTATCTCAACATCTTTTGTAGTTATTGGAATGACCTTTTCATGAACATTCAGTGTACAATTTTTATAATCAAATCTATTTATTAACCATTCACATAAAGCATTATGAATGTTCTTGCACCTAATTTCAAGTAAGCTTCCCATGCCAATTCCCGTGATTAAGGTTCTTTGTTCCGGAACTAGATTTTGTATGATGTCATGTACACCTTGGAGTGATGTTCTGGTTGGAATAGTTAACTGAAAATACGCAGCACAACTATGATTAATCTCTAACATAAGATATTATGGAAACATAGCAATAAGTGATATCTCTAAATTCCATCACCAATGCCATATATTTCAAAGAAAGATTAATAACCTAGTTTAGTAGATTGTATTACAAATTTCTAGAACAATAAGTAATTTTATAATTCATATCTTTACATTACCTTGGCATTGTCATCTCTATTGTTTGCGATGTAGTCAACTTTAGTTTTTTGATGACGCTCTTTGTACATTGATTTCTTTGTAGGGGATAGTGAATTCCACTTAATCCGTAGAACTTTAGCCTACATAAAAAACAATAATAATTATCAACATAGTTCCATATTAATCAATAGACACTACAAGAAAAAAGATTTTCAATGATACTATTGAGGCATTTATACATAATTTCATGTAAGAAAATATTATTGAGACACTTATACTATTCAACACTTTTTTGGTTGTACATGTACATAAAAATGACGAGAAAAGTGTAAAAGTTAGGGCGATCTTGTATGCACACTCAACACAGGATTTTTCCACATATGTGAGTGCTGGGTGTGTTCCGTAGTAAAAGAGGAACTCATGACAATTTCCAACAAAAGAAACTGGCAGGGTGCGCAAAGTATAAAGGAGCAGAGATAGAAGTTGGTTAATCATTTTAACATTGACTAAATAATAGACAATGGTCGGTGCACTGAGTCACCGAGTCAACACAGGACTAAACACAAACAAAGATGTGCAGCTGATATTATATTATAGTACTTCACCTTGGAACATGGGATTTCCCTTTTTGTTTTTATGAATTGTATCATTTTCAAGTGTCCATATATTGTGTAAAATCCATGCTATTAACAAAACTTAACATAGATTGTGTCCATATCATTATTAACAAAACTTAAGCAAGGTACTTTAAATTTATCGTGGAAACTGCAGTTATTAAAGTCCATGGCGATATTTTTAACAACTTCCCCCAAAACCCTGAAATAAAATCTACTTAATCATGTAGTACTATAACTATGGGTACTTGGCCACGAGAAGTCAAGTGATTATATATTTATTATAAGTAGTGCTAAGTCTTTCTGCCTTTCTGTTTACGTTTCATCCATAAATTAATATTATCATATTACCATTGTCAAAAGATTCCATACTACAATTGAATGGTCACTCAAGGAAAAGTAATCACAAGAATATTATCAGCAAATTAAGGAAACATGCGGATACGACAACAATTATTAAACTCTTTATGGGGTGCGTTACCATATTATATCCTAAGCCAATCAATATTAACCTCCTATTGCAATTATGGGGTGCATTACCATGAACGACATCAATTATGCTACATTCTAACCTCAGCGTTCTATTACAAAAAAAAAATCTATCTTTAAAGGAGTTTGTTTTCTTCACCTTGCTTCCAAAAGAAAGAGAATGAAAATAACTTTTAGCAACATAGGAATAAATATTCAGTAAATATGGTGAATATAAAAAAATACCTATAATAGAACATGCCTATGAGAGGGAATAAAATATACAAAAGATCTTACAAGCATAAAATCTCACACCATAATTTACTTACATCATTTATTTGTCGCTCATCCATAATTCACAAATTGTCACCCCAAATAAGTACTAGTGGTGGCGGTGGAGGAAGAGACTTTCGTCTGATGTACTTTCAACATCAGAAAACCAAGCGTTACTAGGGCATAAAGAAATCCAAGCGTTACTAGGGCATCGACCTTTCCTACTCTAACTAAAATTAATGGCTAATAAAAGTCACCTTGGTACTTATCTCTTGAATTCTTAACTGTTTCAAAATTTAATAAAGAATTCTAGCACAACCACAAACACTTTTGAATTCAAAACTACAAAAAAGCCTATCCTTTTTTTTATTTTGGGTTAAAGTTAGCAAAAGTTCTACTTATTTGCACCTTTCCTGTAAAAATTATTTTTTGTTGCAATTTCCTATTTTAGTTATCCATTCGACACTAGTACGGGCATTATTTGGGATTATTTATTTAAATTTTTATTACTTGATTGTGTAATTAGTCTTGTGTGAATTAGAATTTATAGTGGTAAATTAATAAATTAAAAATAGTATTTGGGTCATTGGGGTCGTCCCGCCAACCCGACAACCCGGAATTTTCTGATTCAGGTCAGATATCCTGACCCATTTCAGGTTGGCGTGTCAAGTTCGGGTCAGCCAGTTTTCTCTTATACCTGGGTCTCAACCCGACCCGCCACTCCGATTTGGACCCGATTGTCACCCCTAATTATATTGGTAAAAAAATAACATATTTTACAAATTATTCCAATTTATTTAGAAAATGTTACTAATTTCATTAGAAATTATGAAATGTAATCATGGTTTATTAATTTTTAACTAAATATAAATACTGCATACAAAAGGAAAAGATATTTGACTTTGTTTTACTTTGATTAGAAAAACTTGTGGTAAAAACAACGAAATAGTGACAGGGGTGCAAATTTCAAATCAACAACCAACGTACACTTAATTACGATAATTTTTTAGTTGACCAAACTAATATATGCCATAAAGTAGTATTTGATCATTTATAAATTGGCAATTTTAGCAGTTTATATACAATTCACCTATACAAATTATGATTATTATAAAATGATATTTTTTAATAATTTACATACTATTTGCCAATTAAAAGTAAGTTTGATAAAAAAAATGTGCATATAAACCCATATTGTAAATGATACAAAATATATTTGAATCTCACGAAACTTAATATGTGAGTAAATTTACTATAGTTTTCAAAGATTATGCCACATTAGTACAAATTTAACTTTTATACTTGTGACCTAGAAAATAAATTTATTAGAACACATAACCTTTGTAAATGATACATACATTTATTAAAATGCTTAAAACACATAACATTGATGAATGATACATACAATCATATATTATACATTTACGTTACCAACAATTACTAACTACAGTATAATATTAAGTTTCAATCATTAATAAAAAAATCTTAGCATTATTTTAAATAAACTTCCTAATACTTGTTTCATATAAGTTTCTTTAAGTAAAATAGTAAATTTATGCCACAAACTAGTAAGTCTTGATGATTAACCAAATTTACTATTTTATCAACAGGATTTACTATTAATCCGTGAAAACTTACTATTACTTGAACTAAACTTACTCTCCAAAACGTAAGTTTCGAATATAGAGTAGTAATTTATTTTTTTTTAAAAAGTAACTTTCATTTTTATTTCAATTTGCTTTTTAAGACATAAATAGGATAACACTTGGATGACCATTTTTGATTTTTTTTATTTGCTTTTAGCGATCATTTGATTATTTGCTAGGTCTATCCACCTAAATAGAATAACACTTAAAAATAAGAAAGTAAGTTTTCTGTCTAAAATAATAAGTTAACCGTAATAAATTAGTAACTTTTATACTTCAAAAGGTAAGTTGGAATAAATATTAAACTTACTTTTTAAATAAATAAATTACTACTTTCTATCCCAAACTTACTTTTTAGAAAGTAAGTTTAATTCAAGTAATAGTAAGTTTTTGTACATAAATAGTAACTCTTACTAATAACATGGTAAATTGATTAATAATCAAAACTTACTGATTTATGGGACACATGTGCTATTTTATTTTAAAACATATTTCAAAATAGTATTAGGAAATTTATTTGAAATAACGATAAGATGTTTTATTAATGATTAATTCTTAGTACCTTAGTTAGTAAGTACTCATAATATACCTGTATAATACATGATTATAGGTATAATTTAAAAAAATTATTTATATATTTTAAAATACTATGAAAAATAGTTTGACTTTTCACATAATCTTGTGAAATATGTAATAAAATTTTGTTGTATTATAAGCCTTTAATCATTTTCAATTTTTGAAAAATTTGAAAGTTCGAATAACAATAACAACAAATCTTCCTAGTTATATATAGAATATTACTTGATTATATATCAAAATTTTTGTAATTTAACACCTATGAATATAATAAGATGATAAAGTTTTAATAAATTTACATCTGAGACACAAGAAATAATAAGAGTAAAAGCCTAAACAAAATGAGAAATAATATAATAATAAAAATGACAAAATTAGTATAACAATTAATATAAGAAAATCTGTATGATCTGGATTAAATCCCTTGGGAGATTGTTCATAAGAATAGGATCCAATAATTATAAATGAAAATCACATGCATGTATAATCTATTGTGTAATTTAAATTAAATTTAGTTCACCTATAAAATGGTCCTAAAATAATTAGTACACTATGATATATGTTATTTTAACAACAAATTTTTTTTACTAAAAGTCTGAAATATCCATTACATCCATTACATATGTATGAGGGACATTTTACCATATTTGTATCTCACATCTAATCATGAAAGTTAATTTGAGAAAAACTATTTTTGACAATAGAATTATTTTAAATTTAACCAACAAGTTGAGATTTTTTAAACAATAAAAGTGA
Organism: Coffea eugenioides; assembly: GCF_003713205.1. NCBI lineage: Eukaryota > Viridiplantae > Streptophyta > Magnoliopsida > Gentianales > Rubiaceae > Coffea > Coffea eugenioides. The sequence goes on along the minus strand of NC_040038.1, from coordinate 10,237,471 downwards.
AATATTTTGGGAACTTAGTTGTTTATTTTCCCATAATTAAAAATTTAAAATATGACAAATTATTCTTACATATTTCATAAGGTCATATGCAAAAAAAAAAAGTTTTCATGGTATATTTAAAATGCTTCAAACATATAACATTTATAAATGATACGTACAATTGTAAGTTTCTTTAAGTAAAATAGTAAATTTATGCCACAAACTATTAAGTTTTGATGATTTACCAAATTTACTATTCTATCAACAATATTTACTATTAATCTATAAAAATTTACTATTACTTGAACTAAAATTACTCTCCAAAAACTAAGTTTCAGATATAGAGTAGTATTTACTTCAAAAACAAAAAGTTAGTTCCATATTTATTTAAGTTTACTTTTTGAGACATAAAAATTACTAATATATCGAGTTAACTTACTATTTTTTATGCAAAACTTACTAACCAAAATTTTAGGTACTATTTCATTTAGATGACCAGTACAACAGGTAATCAAATGGTCGCTAAAAGTATTTTTACCTGTTATATCAGGTAAAAATAGATTCGTTACCATAACTATCGTTACTTCAGACTTTTCCTATATATATATTGTTGCAACTACCAATAGGCTTAAATATCCAAACATTTTACAAGACAACTACCAATTGACATAACTACCAAGATAACTGTCAATTCATTAAAAAAAAATCATAAAAATTAATTTATTCTTAAATTGCACACACACGAGTGTGCCTTTAGCACGAGTACACATAAAACCTGGGCAATAGGAATATATGTAGAGTTTCGGTATACATTTACCCCTAAGTTTTAGTCCCTTATATGTTATTAGCAATGTTTTAAACTCGGACCGGAAATTGAACCGGAAAACCTTCCGGCTCACAGTTCGATCGGTTCAATCGGTTCGATTCGATTCAAAGGTTTAATATTTTTTTATTCATTTTAGTATTAAGAATTTTGAGTACAAAAAATATTTATTTTAGAAAATTAATACTTAATAAAAATCGGTTGAACCTCCCGATTTTTATCCGTTCAACCGGTTCTTGATCGGTTTAATTAATTTTGGGGGTTTTTAATTGAACCGGACCAGAGGCATGGCTGGTTCGCAGTTCAACCGGCCGGTCCGGTCCGGTTTTCAAAAACATTGGTTATTAGTGAAGACTTCTAACAAAACCTCATGCACTCCTATGTTGAATATGTTCTGGAAGTTCTTTCAGTTCTTTTCTTGGCTCTTAACTAAGCTTTTCAACTACATATATTGCTCATTGTTTTTGCTTTTCAGTTGATCGACAAAAATGGCTAGTAGGACACCAAGGGAGCACGTAGCAGAGATACGGAGGGCAAAGTTTCTTTATTGGAGGAGAACCCAACCCACTGACCGAGGATCTTCATCAGGCCGTCAAGAATCTGTCCGCTGAGCTCTATGCCAATGATATTCATTTTCTCATGGAATTTATTCATGTTTTTGACTAACTTTCACTTTGGTACCGCCTTGTTTCATCCTAGTACAAACATGCTAAATCACCAAGAACGATTATATTATCCTGGATAAGAGAAGAGTTCTAGAGTTCTGTGCTTAAATAGTTCAATCATTACGGTTTTTGGTTCAAGGTGAATGAGATGAACACAAATGCTATTGAACTAGGAGCAAATAGAAAATTTAAAATTTAAAATTTAATTTGATTCAAATTTGATGCATCCAAATTTGACAGTACATACATGATATATATATATATATATATATGCATACACTTTTAGTTGATAGTATATACATTATCTCTGTAAAAACTTATCATGATTAGATGTATGACACCTCTAAAAAAATTAAATTTTAAAATTTAATTTAAATTAATTATGACGCATCCAAATTTGACAGCATATACACGATATATAAGCATACACTTGTAATTTAAGGCCAAAGCTTTATTAACAAGAAGGTTTTTCTTGCACAAATAATCTTGCTTGGATTGTGATTTTCACAAAAAATTGTTACATTTTTTATAATTATCTTTTTATCTAACATTTACTAAATCGCTATATTACATTTTTTCTATTCAAATTCTTAAAAATAACAATCCAAATGACAACGGAGAGCAAAGCCTTAGAAAGAGTTGATTGACTCGTAAGACCGTCCGCTTTCTTCTTCTTTTCCGACCATGTACCACATGTCTTTTTGAAAACATGAACGTGAATAGAGAGCTAAAGACTTGAAGAGTCAAGGACGGACTCTTCGTAGACTCTCCACTTTCTTCTTCTTTTCTCACTCCAAAAAGGAAGACGTACTATTATTTAAAGAAGACATGAATACAGACCTAAGACTTAAGAGTTAAGGACTGACTCTTAATAGACTCTTCACTTTCTTTTTCTTTTCTAACTCCAAAAACGAAGAGGTAATATTGCAGTCCGAGAGAGTAGAAGAAAAAGCGAAGATTTTCCGCGCTACTACTGGCGGAGAAGACGGTGGTGAAGTAGGAAGAAAAGGAGAGAAAAAAAGGCGGGTTTGAAGGTCAAAAAATTTTCTGGGTTTTTGTTGGAGTTGTTAGTAAAGACTTCTAATACAAAAGCTCATGCATGTCTCTTCCAATCATAATTCAACTACATAATTTGATCGTTGTTTTAGCTTTTCAGGTGATTGTCGATCGACTGTAAAAATGGCTAGTAGGACACCAAGGGAGCACATAGAAGAGATACGGAGGACAAAGTTTTCTATTGGAGGAGAACCCAACCCACTCACTGAGGATCTTCATCAGGCTGTAAAGAATCTGTCTGCTGAGCTTTATGCCAAAGATATTCATTTTCTCATGGAACTCATTCAGGTTTTTGACTAACTTTGACTTCGATACAGTTTTTTTTTTCATTTCTTCTTTTGTTTTCAAATGGATTCTTATAATATGTTTGTACCACAAAGATTAAAGAATTGAATGTAAAGTTGTCCTAATTGCAAAACAATATAGACGACCCACTTGTAAACTTGTCTTGTAGACAAGTTTACTTCTTGTTTTTTGGAAACAGAAAATACATTCAACCATTAATTGGTTGGACACATAATTCAAATTGCTTTAAATGGTAGAGATAAATTGAACGGATGATAGAGCAATAAGTTGAATTTGCAGAATGCAGAGGATAATGTGTATGAAGAAGGAGTAGAGCCATCCCTGGAGTTTGTTATAACCTCGAAGGACATAACAGCTACTGGAGCATCAGCTACACTCTTGATATTCAACAATGAGAAAGGTTTTTCCCCAAAGAACATTGAATCAATTTGTAGTGTTGGCCGCTCCACCAAGAAAGGGAACCGTAAAAGTGGTTACATTGGCGAGAAAGGTAAACTTAACTTCAGTAGTTTCATGCTGACATCTGTAGAATTCAATTGATTCAAATTGTTTACTAGTTTGCTGTTACAGTTGTGTTGTTTATTTCACTTCAGCTAATGTTTGTCATGAAGACTGGCAACGTGATTATTTCAGTCAAATTGATTTGTGTTAATGTTAAGTTTCACTAGATTTCCAAGAACGATTATATTATCCTTGACCATTAGGCAATCTGGATAAGAGAAAATTACTAGGCTCAGAGATCAAGTACTTAGATAGTTCAAAGCAAATAGATAATTTTGATCAATCATGAAAGCTCTCTGGTTCGTTTACCATCCAATTGATGAAAATTAATCTAAGGAATATACAGACTAGGTCATGATCAATTTGAAATTCGAGCCTGTTTCCAAATATTTTTCTAACGTTATCTTGATATCCTTCTTTTTCGCATAGTTCACATTCAGATTTTACTTTAGGGGAAGTCGCTTAATTTAGTTCCATGAACTTTAATCCAAGTCTTTAGGCTTGACGCCCTTGTAAATCTGGCTGCAGATAAAAATACTGTAAATATTGTAGAAATTCTTCTATCATAATTCTTAAGTTGTTTGATTTGCATTATCTTTTTATTTTATTTTATTTTATATATGTATTTGTTGTCACTGAAGTAGTATGGTTTAAAACTTCTGTCAGGGATTGGCTTCAAGAGTGTATTTCTGATCACCGCACAACCCTACATATTCAGCAACGGTTACCAAATACGATTTAGTGAAGACCCTTGCGTGCACTGTAATGTTGGCTATGTTGTCCCAGAATGGGTTGACGAAAATCCTTCTCTTCCTGTCCTACGACAAATATATGGCTCTCCAACTAATCTCCCAACGACAGTGATTGTGCTGCCTCTTAAGCCTGACAAGGTGGAACCTGTAAAGCGGCAGCTTTCAAGCATTCATCCAGAAGTTCTTCTGTTTCTTTCAAAGATAAAGAAGCTGTCTGTCAGGGAAGACAACAAGGATCCGACGCGCAATACTGTCAGTGCCATTTCTATTTCAAGTGAAACCGATTTTGTCACAAGGAAGAACATTGATGCCCAATCTTATATGCTCCACCTTTCTGCAGCTGAGAAAGGTGATGCTGTTGCAGAATGTAGTTACTATATATGGAAGCAGAGGTTTCCTGTCATAGAGGAGTGTAGAGTAGAAAGAAGAATGGATGTAGATGATTTGGTTATTATGTTGGCTTTACCGATTGGCGAGCGTATTCACAGAGGAACTAGCTCTCCGGGGATCTATGCTTTCCTTCCTACAGAGATGGTCACAAATTTCCCATTCATAATACAGGCGGATTTTGTTCTATCATCTTCCAGGGAAAGCATCCGTTTGGATAATGCTTGGAACCAAGGGATTCTTAACTGTGTGCCTTCAGCTTTTGTTAATGCATTCACTTCTCTTGTAAAATCAAGTGAAAATGCCCCAGTTTCTAGTTTGCCTCCTATGTTCATATTTTTACCCGTAAATGCTTCTCCATTTACGAATCTTAATTCCGTGAGAGCCAGTATTCAAAAGAAGTTGATGGATGAAAATATTATCCCATGCGAGTTGTACTCAGAACAGAAGATTTTCCAGAAACCAGGTGAAGTGAGCAGGCTTATGCCTGCTTTCTGGGAATTGTTAAGAAAGGGAAAGAAGCAAGGAGTGAGCTTGTCCAATATTTCAACTCATGGAAGACACATTTTATGTTCTTCATTTGATGAAAAGAAGTACGATGAAGTATTAACTTTTCTGGGATTGAAATATGTAGATGATGAATGGTATGCTAAATGTATAGGAAGTTCTAATTTTGTATCGGGAGTGTCAGAGGATCTTTACTTGGATTTTCTCTTGTTCCTTGCTGAGAATTGGGGCTCCTTTGCAAGTACAAGTTTCACGAATATTCCACTTCTCAAGTATGTTCGTGGTGATGGAGTTGTGTGCTTGTGCAGCATCAATTACTCATTAGGCCATCCTTCCATGTTGCTACTGTCTAGTGAGTCCCGTCATATCTCTTGGCTGATTGATTGGAGCAAGGAATTCCGATGTGCAGGAAATAAATTTTTCTTGCCGAAATCCATGCAAGATTTAATTTGGTCCTATTGTATGGGGAAAACAATATTAGATTGGCTTGTAAATCAAGTCAAAGTTGGTTCTGTAAATGTGAACGACTATGCAAGTCTCCTCAGTAAGTCACTTAATGGAAACCCAAACTCTGTTGTCATCTATGCCCACTTCCTTTACCACTCTTTGGGAAGAAATTTTTTATCGAAAGGAGAAGTTGATCGACTTTGTTTTTCAATGCCACTAGTTGATAATTATGGGCAAGTGACCACTGGCATTGGAAGCATTCTTGTCCCAGCAAAGGGAAGCAGATGGTTACAACTGATTGGTTCAAATCCATGGAGAAAAGAAGGCTACATTGAGCTAGGAGAGGAATATTTGCATCCAGGCTATCATGCTGGTCTTTACAGCTCTGAAAAGGAGTTTGCAGAATTTCTTAATGTTCATCTTGGAGCATCAGATATACCTGATATACCTCCTCCAGATGCTGCAATTCCTAGTGTTTATTCCATGCTTACCAAGCAAAATGCATTCTTGCTACTGGATTGGGTTCATACTTTGCAAAGGAAGCAGATTAACATCCCAGCTGAGTTCTTGACAAGCATGAAGGAGGGTAATTGGGTAAGAGTTTCTTTGGGTGGCAGTGCTGGATGTGGACCTCCATCACAATCATTCTTGCTTTCGGCATCATCAGCGAGTAATCTGCAAAATGCACCAATCTTAGTTGATATTCCAATAATTGATCAGAAATTCTATGGTGATAGGATTAATAACTATGTGGGAGAGTTGAGGATACTCGGTGTCAAGTTTGAATTTCAAGAAGCCTGTCAATATATTGGCAACCATCTTATGTCCCGAGTAGCTGCATCAAATTTAACCAGAGCCGAGGTTCTTTCAATACTAAAGTTCATCGAGTTTTTGGGTGATAGAATGCTTCCTGTTGACAATTTCTTTGCCAGTATTAAAGGAAAAAGATGGCTGCGGACTTCCCAAGGCTACAAGAAGCCTGAAGAGTCTGTCCTCTTCAATGAGGACTGGAAAGCTGCATCGAAGACCAGTAACATTCCATTCCTTGATCAGGATTTCTACGGGAAGGAGATTCTTTCTTTCAAACCAGAACTGAAGCTACTTGGTGTGGTTTGTTGCTTCAATAAATGTTACATGGATGTATACATTGACAACTTCAAGGCTCCAGCAGCCTGGAACTCACTTTCTGCTGAAGCTTTTCTTTTCATTCTCGAATGTTTAGGAATGTGGAATTCGTCTGAAAAACTTGTGGCGGCACTTAAGCATAACAAATGTTTGAAGACAAACATGGGATTCAAATCTCCAGCTGAATGTTACTTGTTTGATCCTCAATGGGGTTTTCTTCTGCAGGTTTTTAATAGTTTTCCTATTATCGATGAAACTTTCTACAGGAGCAGAATCTCGTCTTTCAAAATGGAGTTAAACATGATAGGGGTGCACGTTCAATTTGAAGAAGCAGCTGGGGCATTTGCGAAGTTCTTTAAGCAGCAGGCATCACTGCGCTCGATAAGCAAGGATACTGTGCTTTCCCTTTTATCGTGCTATAGAAAACTAAATGCACCTGGTGTCCTGTTTCCTTCTGATGTGAAGAAATGCTTCAATGAAGAAAAATGGTTGAGGACTAAACACGGTGATTATAGATCCCCAAAAGATTGTATCCTATATGGAACAGACTGGGAACCAATTTCTGAAATTGCTGTTTTGCCTTTTATTGATGACCTCGGTTATCACTCCAGAAAGGCCATTCATAAGTATAAATTTGAGCTCCAAGAACTAGGAGTGGTGGTTGAACTGAGGAATGGTGCAAAATTTGTAACTGCTGGGCTTCGATTACCTGATGATCCAAGCAGCATAACACCTGCAGCTGCATATTCATTGTTGGAGTGCCTAAAGAATTTACAGAGAGAGCCGAATGAGCGTGTACTTGATGCCTTTGCATGTAAAGTTGACGAAAGATGGTTAAAGACAACTGCAGGCTACAGATATTCAAAGGAGTGCTTGTTGTTTGGTTCTGAATGGAAATCTATCTTACAGCAGGAAGATGGCCCATTCATTGATGAAAACTTCTATGGCTCCAATATTGCGTCTTACAAAAAGCAGCTCTGTGCATTGGGTGTTATTACTGATATCAACAGTGGGTGCCCATTGATGGCCAATTTTCTTGATTTTCATACAGAGTTTAAGGCCATCACTCGAATCTATGAATACCTGTACAGATTCGACTGGAAGCCAAGCGATGAAGGAAGCAAGAGGATATGGATTCCTAGTGACAATAGCACTGGAGAATGGGTGAGCCCTGAAAAGTGTGTTCTTCACGACACACTAGGCCTCTTTGGTTCTCAGTTGTATGTCTTGGAGAAGCACTATCAAAAGGATATTCTGAGCTTTTTCAGCAGTGCTTTTGGAGTTAAAGCTAATCCTTCCCTTGATGATTACTGCAAGTTGTGGAAGATATGGGTAGACAGCAACCGCGAATTATCAAATGCTGATTGTTGTGCTTTTTGGGGCTTTGTTATAAAGCACTGGAATTCACGGACTAAGGAACTTCTGTCAGAAGAGTTGTCCAAAATCCCTGTTTTCACAGGTTCTGATAGTACTTTATTGTTTGACAAACACGAAGTTTTTATTGCAGATGATCTGTTTCTGAAAGATCATTTTGGGCAGCTATCTTCTTGTCCTCTATTTGTCTGGTTTCCTCAGCCAAGCTTGCAATATTTGCCCAGGGGAAAGTTGCTCGAGATATATGCCCAAATTGGTGTGCGCACTCTCTCTGAATCTGTTGAAAAGAAGTTGCTTTCATTGCATGGATTTCATTTCGAGCAAGTCAATCCCAAGGAAATCTTTATTGGCAGAGGACTCTCCAAACTAATCCTTGGCTTTCTTGCTAGTCCTTCACTTGGACTCGAAGCAGAGAAAAGACATGAAGCTCTTAAATGCCTCTTGAATATCACTGTTCTTGTGACACCTGAGCCTATCAATGTGGGTTACAAGTTATTGCTTTCTTCTGGGGAGTTCCTGTATGTGGAAGCAAGCCGAATGATGCGCTGGGAGAGCGAAGATTCAAAGTTCTTTCTGCAAAAGTTTGACAAATCAGGCAGTCGCAGAAAGATGCTCGAGTACGCTACACATTTTGCTGAAGTTCTTTCTGAGGGAATTTTTCAGGGATTTTGGGAAAAAGAAGATCATATCTATCAGCTGGCAGAATTGATCAAGTTAGGTTTCATGATGGAGTTTGATGAGGCAGCCATTGATTTCTTGATGAAGACCAAGAACTTGGAGATATTCTTGGAGGACGAAGAGTTCCTCTCATCTGCTTTTTCACGTCACTAGGTAAAGTTTGAACCTCTGTACTAGTTCCAAGGTTTTTATTTCCTTAACTAACCAAAGTGTTCAAGCTGATATATTCTTGTATCAATGTGAAACTCCTGTTGCATTATCTGAATTCCTCTCCCAGTTCCCATCTACCCCCCGCCCCCAAAAAAAAAAAAATTTGCTCTTTGGAATCTATGAAGCCTATGGCCTGTCACAAACAAAAAGAGGAAACAAGTGAATTTTATGAATTTTACCTTCCCATCTTTTTCCTTAATGGGAATTCAACTAAAACCACTGCTACATGACTGAGAAACACCTGATTTGTACTTGTATAAATGTCTTGTTGGAGAGATCACCATGTATGTTTGAACATTGGGGATCAGTTTTCAAAAAATCAGATCGTGACTTCTTTTTGTTTCCTTCTACATTGTTCATAGGAATAGATTTCAATGAATGATGAATAGATTTCCTGAGACCGTCTTTCCTTTAAATGATTTGTTGATTGTCTTTCCTACGGCCTCTTTTTTACAGGTACAATCACTTCAAGGTCTTGACTTCTGATATGGCCCTGGATTGATATGCAAGGAACTGTTGGCGACTCCCTATATTATCCATGTTATTAATCATCTTTATTTTCGTACTGCTATATATGATAGGTTTGTAAGTGAAAAGCAACCTGAAAACTATGCTGTTCTGGTTTAGAAAATTGTTGAAGCATTTTTCGTTCATGATCAATATATTGTCAAGGATGCATGGCTACTCACTGGAAATCTTAAGCCTATTAGTTTGCAACACTCGCACATGAAATCAAGTCCTTTAGGTATATTTCGTTTCTAATAGGATGGTAGTTTTGAGTTGCTGTTGTTTTTATTCAGGGTGGGTCAATTCTGTTTCATCCTAAATATGAATTTAACCAAGTTTGCCCCTTGAAATGATGATGATTTCCAGAAATAGCCGAACTCTTGGGATCCTTACACCAAAATATGTAAAACTCTCATCCCAAGCATCCAAAGAATTGTTGCCCATGACTTTAATTGGTAACTGGCAATTGCTTTCAGATTTCAATAGGCCAAGTTTTTTTTTTCTTTGTTTAGTAGTCAAAAAGAATGAAAAAAATCCACAAAAGATCACGTAATTAAGCCACCCTTTGCCACAAATCCACCACCATTTACCTCTTTTTTCTTTTTAGCAGGGTAGGGATGCTTTTAAAGAAATGGGGAGAGTACAGGAAGATTAGAATCGAAAATCTCTAATTCCTAGAATCACAATTTTAGCCACTAAATTAAAGTCTCATTAGGAGAATTAAGAAAAAGAAAAGAAGAGACACCCTTCATTTATATCAATATCAGTCCTCTGAGCTTTTAGAATAATGTAAAACATGTCAAATCCTATTAATACAAATCCTCAATTCCACCAAAAACAAAAGTGGAAGCCTGTGCACGTCTACAAAATATCAAGCAATAAAATTACATACATACTTTTTTTTTCTTTTCGTGTATAAATAAGAAGGTCATAGCCACAAAAAAAAAAAATAGAGAGAAGGTAATAGCCACTGCATTTAAGTGGATATTTTAGGGAAAAATTACACAAAGAAAAAAATAAAAGTGATATATAAACACACTAGTACAATATTTCTGGCTGATGGAGGTGCTGCTCCGGCTCAAAAATTGACCTCCCCACTTTCTCGCTAGAGCTAGAGAAGAAAACTTAATAAATCAAACGCCAAGGCTCTTCATATTCTTGTTGGAGTAAATAGCACTAACCTCCCTTGAGAATTATCAAGATAATTACAGAGGACTTGTACTCTAAAATTTATTTATGTTGCAACTACATTAAATTCTCTCGTTTAAAGTTGTATGTCAAGTTAAATAAACTTTTCATAGTCAGGAATATGGTCAAAAGTTTATATGAATTTTCGAACTACTTTGTTAAGAGTAATGGAGAAAACATATTTACAAAATAGTAAAAGAAGAGCCATTTTCTGACCAAAAAAAATATCAAACGAGAGTTAATGTAATTCGATAAAATTAAGAAAGGAGGTTTGTGCTGTCAAGATAATTCCAAGAAGAGGTTAGTGTAATTTACCAATCTTTTCCCAGTTAGAAAAATCATGCTTGAGCTTTTGCAGGGAGCAAGTGGGTTCGGTCGTGATGGGAGTTGGATGACATGCATGCTCGGACATTGAACATATTCTTTGCTTGTTTACCAGTTGGTAAAACCTTCTTGAAACTCCTCCTTTTCTTCCCTTTCTTCGATTCCTCAGCCACGGGCAGTTGCTGTAGGACAACGGGAGAAATGAAAAACATATACAATTGTATTGACTCAAAAATATATGTTTTGTTTTAGCAAAGAAGAAAGAAATTAGTTTTGATGCGTGCTTATACCAAAATATAGTTTCATGATCTACATGTAAAGCAATCTAATTAATTTTCAGACAAGAGTACATGTACCGATAAGAGTTATCAACACCTTATCAAATTCTGATCCTATTTCACATTGACAATTGATTGTTCTTTGATAATGGTCTATGAGACTCAGAGGAGGTGTGACTAGAGTTAACATTGTAAGTTTCGAATTATTCATCTAAATGGCAATACATTGTTAAAGAATTCATAGTCATAAATACGAAGAATCTATTATAGTTGATCTCAGGTCACAAGGAAGGAAAAAAATCTTCATAAGCTGCATGGCTACATGCCAAAATGAAGAATACCTTTGACGGGACGGAATCATCATCAGTTGGAGCCACATCTGTTAAATGATCATCCACTCCTGCATTGCAGTTTTCTAGTTACTCTAATTTTACGGACTATTTTGAAATATCAAAACGGAATGATCAGAATTCGCAAGACAAATGTATTCATGGCTAACCTTCATCTTTGTTGTCTTTTGTTTTATCTACAAAGTACACTCTGAAACTTGGTGAGCCTGGAAAGAAGAGATCATCCTCATGATTTCTGATCATTCTTCCATCATCATCAACGTCGTCGTCGTCGTCGTGATCATCATCCTCATGATCTTCGACCTCTCCCACATTTTTAACATCTCCATCCATGACACGTTCAACCTTGGCCTCATCTTTGGCCAATGGTTCAATTGATCTTCCTTCATTTTCTTCCAAATTACCCTTTTCTCTTGAGATATCCTCCTCAGAACATACATCTTTCTTGCCGGCGTCCTCTTTTTCGGAGTCTTCTTTCGTCAGTCTGTCTGGTGATCCCCCTTTTGAGCCCTCAGACGTGACACAGCTACCGGTTTCATCAGGTAAAAATGAGTCTTTCCCGGTCTTGTTAGATAAATCCTGTTTTGTTGAACCACTTTGATCTTCTTCCTTATCTGCCAACAGCAATTCTTTCTTCGAAGGCGTAGTGCCTTTAAATGCCTGGGAATGTCTTCGTTTCTTGAATTCCTCAAACCGGTGGAGGAAGAGAGGCCGTGCCTTAACCGGCGTAACAGCGCCATTGTCACCCAATGTTGAAGCACCACAGCCCATTATTTTGTTTTAGGTGTCTTGTAGGGGATCATAGGAGCCAAAATGAAGGGCAAAAAACTAAGGAAGATGGATGTATAGAAGACAAAAAATGTGTAATGAGAGAAATGAGAGAAGGGATCCAATAGTTTTGACTTGGAAATAAACCTTAAGTTTAGAGGCCCTGCGCCTTTTGAGGATGAAAATTTTAGTTGCTAAATCTTGGGATGGGAAATGGTGAGAATTCCCAAAGACGAAGCAGCCTCTACTTGAAGATTGAATCGTCGTCTCTTATATTGCAGTTATAATGGATTATATTATTAGCTGTCCTTATGGATATACTTGTAATTTAAATTCACTTGCTTTTTTACACTTGGGAGGTTAAGAAAGAGCAGGAATCCCATCTTGTTTCAAGGGTAAATTAATCTCGCTATCTCTACGTTAAGAAGAAAAGACTCTTTGTGGTTATCAAGAAAATATATTTGAAGGTGAGGATAAAAAGAAGGAAATTATGTCAACGCCTGCAATTTAAGTTCTAACATAAAAATATAATAAATAAATAAATCAATAAGTAAAATACTATAAACGAAGGTGACAAACATAAGTTGAATTAAAATAATTTTAAAGCACTTGGAAGGTGCTAGATACGTCTTTTAATTATCGTTTCTCCTCAAATCACGTAAACTTAGCGCTTACGCTCTAAGGTGCTAGAAATGTGTTCATGCAAATAAAAATGATGCAAATGTTTATGGGCTACTCCTATTCCTCAGTCATGTTTTTGGTTTTGGCCAAAATTGAATTACTTCAATTTAGGCCACTAGTGCATCCTTTTATTATTGGGATAATTTCAGAAACCTCCCCTGAGGTTTTGACAATTTCACTCAGCTCTCCTTAATTTTAGAAAATTACATTAACCTCCCTTTCTTTTACTATTTTAGTAACAATCCAGACCCAATAGACCAAAACTATCTTCAAATATCCTAATATACCCTTTTGCAAAATTATATAGTCTATATAGAAAAGGGAAAGCAAAAATTTTTACTCATCAGTTCTTCACCTTGCTTGAAAACTAGAATCTTACCAAATTGATCATGTTTGACGTTACCAAATTGATGAAGCAAACTTGATCAACTTTGGTAGTCCTAATTTTGATTCCTAAATTCCACCAATTTTTGCAGCCCCAAAATCCCTATTTTTTGCCCCTTTCACCACAAATCAACTATAAACCAAGATACCACCACCTTATATGCTTCTAAAAGCTTACTTACAACCTCATATCACCTCAATTCTACAACCAATCCTGTATTCATGAATTTTGCACTCCAAACTATGAACCAAATGCCTATAACCTACCTAATAAAAAAAAAAAAGCTAGCCCTCAACTACTTATACCAACACTAAGAGCAACCCTAACCTCCAGCCATGCCTAGAAATAGAGAGCCACCAGTCTGTAGGCAAACCAACAGCAAAAAATTGCAAATAAAAAAAACACCTACATGGAGATGTTAATATTTTTGTGCACAGTAAACATAATAACATACCATCATCCATCCTTCCAGCAATCAACTTCAAAATTTTTTTTCTTTATCACTATCATTTTCTTCATCTACATCTTGCTTAAAAAAGGAAATCCGCTTGCTCAATTTGTAAATTTGGCAATTTCAGTTCTCTATTATGAGTGAAGGATAATAAGAATTGAAAAAACTAATGGGGCTAATAGTATAATAAAAAGAAAAGAGAAAATAAGATTGGAAATAAACACTGTTCTGTTAGGTTTGCATGGTGGTGTAGTTGGTGGCAGGGAAGCAATGGTGACTGGTAGTGTGGAATTATGGGAAAAATGAGATAAGAGATAGAAGAGAACATGAGAGAAAAAGAAATAAGGAAATAGGGATTGGTGGTTGAGTCATGAGCAAAGAGGAAGAAGTGTTGTAGGTTTGTAGCGGCAATTTTTCCTTTTCTTTAGGATTTGTTTTCTCCGTATAGTATTTTTTTTTTCATTCATCCCAAATTATAGTCCACTTTCTAATTGAATAATAAAGTTAGTTTTTAAATTCTCTAAAATGTCCTTATTTAATGTACTTTTTATCTATTAGTATTCACATATATGGAAAAAAATAAATCTCCAAAAGGGACTGGTGTATAAATCATGCACGGACTAATTTCTAAAGTTTAACTCATGTTGCCTTCAACAAAATTATACCACGGAGTGCTTTCACTTTATATATATTATTGAGATAGAGATAGACAAACCTATTCGATGAGGAAGGGGTTGAATTAGATGGTGAGATGGGAGAGGCTGTAAATAAAAAGTTTTAAATTTAAATTCTTCCACTTAAAAAAAAAAAAGAAAACTATGAGTCGATGTTGTGCTCTCAAAAGAATTAATTTGCTTTTCTATTCAAATATAACACGCTAAGTTGCTTAGGTGATTTTCTTAGAAAATTGGCTTAATTTCTTTTATACAAGTTTCTTGTTTTGTATAGAAATAATTAGTTTCTTAATTATTTAGATACTTAAAGTAGTAGCCAAAGAATTTTCTATTTCTATGAATTTAGAAATTAGAAATTATTTCTTATTCTGTATAAATTTAGTAATTAGCCATAAAATTTTTTTCCTATTATTACTTGGGTGTTGGTCAAATAAGGTTACATATAAATAAGTGGGTGTCAATATACTACAAGGGGACAAACAAGGGAATACATGTTGCATTATACATACATGGGGTGAGAAAGGGTTCTTGAGAGGTGAGAGAAATTATAGAAAAATTGAATTTGGGTTCAAGTTACACTCTTGTATGGGTTTCAATCTCTCATAATAAAAATTAAAGAACAGATTTTCTCTCCATTGATGTAGATTTAGTGATAGAGGCGAATCACGTTAAATCTTGTGTGTCGTTTGTTTTTAATGCTTGTGATTTGGTTGATATTAAATTATTGTGTACTTAACATCTCAATAGTTATTTGTTTTGCACCTGGAGTGCAATAGATTCAATTCTCAAAGGTAAAGATGAACTAAATTTTAAGCAATAATCTGTGTTTTATTACTCAAAACTATACCATGAAAACGAATAAGCTCCAAATATCCCTTACCAAATAAAGAACTATATCTTATATCCACCAGAACAATAAAATCACTTTACCAATCAAAACAGTAACTAACAACCATATGCAACCAATCAAAACCTTTTGACTCTCCTCAACAATCAAGATAGAGTAAAATCTTTACCACTTGAGGCAACGAATAACAAGTGGACTAAAGAAAAATCACATCTTGTAACCAACCGATTCAATTAGTATAAAGGAAAGCAAGAGCAAACCCATAAAATCAAATGAGTGTTTGGATATAAGATTATCTGGAAAAAATTATTAGGAATGATACTATAGCACTTTTGTGATATGATACATATGAGATAAAAAGGTAATTAGAATTTAAAATGCAAGGGCAAGTTACACTTTACCCCCCTATGATTTAGTATTTTTTTACGTAATCCCCCCTCATGATTTGGATTAGAGTGTCAAAGTGACAGAAATGATCATTCGTAACGGAGTCACCTAAAATGTCAAAAACAATCTTATGTAAAGTTGAAAATTATTTATTAACCAAGGGGGGTTATGTGTATATTTTGAAAACCATAAGGAAGTTATATAGGACATCTATTGTTGCGAAACAAAAATAAGGAAGTTATATGGTAAAATATTAAACCATAAGCGGTTATATGGTAAAACATAAAAATCATACGGGGTTAGTGTGTCGTGTATTTATAAGGGTAATTTCGACATTTTTAAAAGTTACGTTACGAATGATTATTTTCGTCACTTTGACACTTTAATCCAAACTATGAGAGGGTTATGTATAACTTTTGAAACCATAGGAGGCTACATAAAAAATACTAAACTAGAGGGGGGTAAAGTATAATTTGCCCAAAATGCAAGTAGGATAATGTTTGCAAAATTTTTTTCTCAAGTTAAACTATCCAAACAGACCTACGTACGAGTTGCTGTGCTGCTCCAACGAAAGAGCGAGCACATTACAAAGGGAAGAAAACCATTGGATTTGTGTTATATGTATCAGAGAAGTAGCTGTAGATTTTAATGCATAATCATAATGTACAAGTGGCCAAAACTAGAGGTTCGCTTGTTGCTGAAAGAAAAGTTGTCCTACAGATACATTGTACATAAGCCAAAACTCATTCAACCAATAATTCAGGGCAAAATAATGGTTGGAACTTGGACGAGTTCCACAAAATTAGTAATTGATAATATCACATTCTATCGAAGCTCAAAAGTCATTAGCTTGTTCAAAAAAAGCTACTGTAATGTCAGAATTTGAGTTTTAGAATAACACCAAGCATCTTAAATAACATACAGTTCAGGTCATTACACTTCCACTCATGGTTGCCGCTGAATTTTGTTAGTAATTGGACTAAAATTTCAAGAACTTGGAAGATTCAAGTGCGCGTGCTGCTTAGTCATATTATGACTCTTCTGCATGCTTCTATAGTTACTATCCAAGTCTTTTTCAATCTTTTAGCTCCCCATCATATATCATCTAACTATATATGTTATTTAACATACAGAGATGGAGCGAAAGCACCAAGGAACAACGAAAAATTATTAAATTTACCTCCGAACGCCAAACACCAACACTTTGCGCAGCCACAATAGAGGATAAATGTTACGCCAAATTGCATATTGCTCTGGCTTTCCTTCAATTCAACCGAATGTAAAAGGGTAAGAAGCCAATTTGTGCAGCAATTGGGATCGAGAACAACGAAGAGAGGAAGAAGAGGAGGCAGCAGGAGAGGAAGTGGTGAGAGGGACTAAGTCCCTACTCTCTTTGGATTATAGGTCGGGAGTTTGAACCCCACTTACAGTGAAAAAAATTTTAAAAAAGTGCTAAAACACTCTTTTTGTGGTTTAGTTAGGTCTGTATATCTGTCAATCCCTTTCACAGCTTCTTTAGGCTCCCGTTCCTATAGAATATGATAGATTAGATTATACAAATGTTATCATTGCCCGAAAAAAAAAAGGAGAGGAAGCGGTGGCAATTTTTTTTTTATCCCACCAAATGAATTAATGTGCTGATAAACCATTAAACAAACAAACAGCTTGGATGAATGGTCAAGATGCTATACGTAACAATGCTTTTATTATAGTAAGATAAGATATAAATTTCGTTATATAATTGTGACCAATTAATCCTTCAAGGACCATATACACCTACAAAACTAGCGGTCGAGGATCCTATGTATAACTTCCCCAAGAATTCTTGTACTTCGCTAATCAAGTTATTTGTATACTGTGCGGTCAAGTTCATTGTTGCCTCAACAATGCCCAAGTCGCCATTGATCCTTTGCCCAACAGACGAAGTTGTCTGAAAAGTGTGCCGATTTAAAATGGTCACAGCTGCAAAAAAATCCCCTGAAATGGTTCTTTTAATGTTATCTGGGCTCCCTGGAAGATTGACCGATATTTCTGAGGAGCCAGCCTTTGGACCTCTCACCCAGTATCTTCGAACTCTCGATGCAATATATTCGTCAATCAGAACGTATGCACCACACTTGCTTACAGCAACTCCAAGTGGTCCAGACAGTCCATTTAGCAACAATGACAACGTTTTAGTCCTTACATCATATTTGTATAACTTTCCTGAAGTGTCATTGCTCTGGATGATCGTGGAAAGATTCCTGCAAAATAATCAATTTTGCCCAGTCTTATTAGGCATGTCAATCTCCAAGAACGCTTAAATAATTTGATGATATTGGAATTTTCAACGAACCTGGACAAAAATATTGCGCCAGCATCTGTGAAGTAAACGATTTGATTAGCTTGGTCGATGTCTAATGCATTTGGAAATACAAAAGTGGTGCCATTGAATCCAGTTGCTAGCTGAGTTGCAAGCCCTCCACCAGGTGGAACCACTAGGAAGCCGAATTTGAAGTCAAGAACATATAATTCACCGGTTTTGAAGTTAAAACCGAGGCCCAGTGGCCTTCCACATGTTGATGCAGCTGAGCTATTGGCACCATCACATAGTTGCTTGGTCCTGAATGCTAATTAGAAGAAAATTTTAAGGAAAACACATTCTTGTCTGGTGAATTAGGTAGAAACCCGTCAAAGAAAAAGGAAGATTGTCAATTGTTTTGAAGAAAAATAACCATTCATTACATGATCAATTCTGTTACTAATTTTACATTTAATTTTGGCAATGGAAAAATTTTGGACCAAACGAGGAGAGGCAACAGCCGTAATGAGAGACCTAGCTAAAATGAGAAGGCTATCAAGCGATAGCAATTGGAGGAACAAAAAAGAAAGAAGAATGACAATAATGAGAAGGGGAAATGTGGAGAAAAGAAAAATAGCCGAATTACTTTGTACTCCCCTGAGATTTTGTTAATTATCACATGACGTTTCTAACGGTTCAAAATATTCACATAACTCTTCATAATTTTATAAAAAAAATGCAAATTTGACAAGTAATTTCAGACTTTTATCACAGTGAAAAAAAAAGAAGAAAAGAGGTATAGCCTGATGAATAATAATCTTAAGGTTTCTAAAAAATATAGTAAGTTTACCTGAAGGGTGATGTGGTGGCATAATCAAGAAAACCAACACCAGGACCTTGATATCTCAGTATTCTACCGTCCACAACTCCGGCATAAGGTCCTCCACCTCTTGCATCAAAAGCAAGTGCCTCAGGCCCTATCACATTTGGTGGAAATTGGAGTTTGGTAAATGACGGGTGAAGAAGTCGTTTTTGTCCTGCTGGAGTGGATCACCTGAGCTGGAGAAGACCTCTTATCCTAGGTGGTTGACTCAGACGAGGTCACCTGCTCAAATTGTAAGAGGGACTAAAGTCCCCGGTGTAACTCCGAAGCTTAAGTCAGTTCGGGAGTGAAGTAGTAATGAGTATAGAGAAGACTAGTATGCCTTTACCAGAAATTTGGCCGTCCCCTTCTCAGTAGAAGTCTTGAGTATTTATAGAGGATGGACAGGAGAGAGGGACTGCTTGCACAGGTCCCTAGAGATCTGGCAGAGTCAGCGTATCAAAGTGACTTAATGGACCCTGCAGAAAGGCGCGCCGGGACAGCTGTGTCAGTCGGCGCGTGTCAGAGCAGCTTTGCCAGAAGTGTCAGAGGTATCAGAGGTGTCAGAGCTCATGTTTCACAACTCCGGTTGTCTGGTCACCATAATTGACTTCGGCTAAGTGAAGGAAAACCTTAGCCGAGGCTGTAATTAAGCCGAAGTCCTTTCGCGATGGCGAACGGCCGAGGTGGTCGGAGCCTAAGAGACACAGGGCGGGACCCCAGCTCTGCCGAACTGGAAATACCCTCCTCACTAAGCCCCCCAAGCCTCGGGAAGGGCGAGGTCGCGGTACCCCGAAGTGGCTACTTCCCGGGGCTGATAAGGGTGTAAGACACGGAGTGTTGGGACACGTCATTACCGTGCGGATGAGACTGAATGAGGGGTGAAAGGACGGTTGTCAGCTTTAATGATGACTCCGTGGATGGACGTGAAATCAACGGTCAGATGAACAGTCCTCATTAAATGAGGAGAGAGGTTGCGTCCTTACGGATCCCAAAGGTTTTGCCCTTTCATCTCCTCCCTGTTAGCCTATAAATAGGGGTCCCTTTTTACCAATTTACTCTTCACCCGAAATCAAGAATCACCACAGAGCTCTATTTCTTCGTCTTTTCACTTCGGCACACTCTCAAATCACATCCTGAGTAAGTTCACTTCTTCTTCTTCTTCATTTCTCCCTCTAGCAATGGCTAGAACTGCCCGTACTCATAGAGAGACAGTGAGGCCCGACTTCGCCGAAGCAGAAAGGCCTGAACCCTCCGAAGAGAGAACGGTTTCTGAGGCCGGGGAAGGGGGGTCGAAGCGTCTCATCAGGCCGGGACACCCCAGGGAGAAAGCGAGGGAACCGAGGTCGAGGGGGAGGTCCTCTACAACGACGACCTCGGCGACGAAGTTCCAAGGGACGAGGGAGTGCAAGAGCCTACTACTCCTCCGAACCTGGAAGCAATTGACTACGGCATTGTTCCTCAATTCGGCAGCATAATGACTGAAGCAATGATCATCGAGGTGGTTCGTCAGTATCCCTGAAGGAGGGACTACAGTATTTATACTCCTCAGACGAACCAGTCAGCCGAGCTCCCTCCACGAGGTAGAGTGGCCATATATATCGATCAGTTGGAGGCAGGGCTAAGGATTCCAACCACAAGGTTCCTCCGGGACTGCCTGAGATATTGGGGGGTGAGAATCACTCAGCTCGTCCCCAACGCAATCCGGGTCCTGGTCGGCTTCCAGATGTTGTGCCGACATCAAGAAATAACTCCCACAGTCAACCTCTTCCGTCGCTGCTACTCGCTCAAGAATAGTGGGACTGAGAAGGGGTGGTACTACTTCGGGAACAAAGTCCCGAAGTTGGTGGTAGATCCACCTTCTTCCATCAAAGAATGGAAGAGGAACTTCATTTTTGTCCCGGCTGGTGACTTCCCCAGGGGGTTCTGGTGGAGGCCGCCTACCCCGGTCAAAGAGACCTCTCCGGGTAAACTGGAGGAGGATAACTTCAGAAAGCTGACGGGGTCGGGCCTCTGGATCAATTGTTGGGATTTTTCGGAGTCAGTTCTTGTCGACGGCGGCATCAGCCGAGCTCTTATCAGCCCGGATCGTCCGCCATTCTATTCTAATAGGCTTGAAAAGCATTATACTTCCTTACTCCTTACTTCGTCTATTTTTTTCCTTGATTCTAACTAACTCTCCCTCTATGCTTCGCAGTGAAGAAGGTTTCCGATCTGATCACCGCGGGGCCTTCCGGGGTCAGCAAGAGGCCGTCCAAGCGTAAAGACCAGGCCGAACCATCCACTCGGCCGAAGAAGAAGACCACTTCGGCCCACACCACTACGGTGACGGCAAGTCGGGGGTCTCCCGTGATAATCACCGGGGAGGGCTCTCGCACTTCATCGATTCCGGCCGGGGTGGGTCGTACTTCGGCTATACCCGTTGGGGTGCCGATCAGGGGGATAACAATTGCCACTCCACCTCGGGGCAGAGGGACAACGGCATTTCCCGTAGTCCCCGTGACGGGGTCCTCTCTCTTTAATCTTCACAACGTCCCCTCACAAGAGGTCGGGGAGGATAAAAGGCACTCCGGCGCGCAATGGTGTCCGGAGTGGGAGCTCAACGTGAATGACCGCTGCAAGGACCCCTTGGTCGCTCAGGAGCTTCTGGTCCACTCAGTTCTGCCCCGAGATAATACCTACGCCAGGAAGCTTTCCCCAAGCGAACTGATGCAGAGTGCTTCCGTCTCCTGGGCATCCACCACTGCTTTCCTCGCCGAACTGACCCAACGCTATACAAGGTTGGTTGAAAACTATCAACCTTCTGCCGAGCTCGAGAAGAAGGTTGCCGAGCTTGAAGAAAAACTGAAGGCGACCGAGCAGGAGCGCGACAAGACCGAAGCAGCGCGAGAACAGGCCGAGGCTACCAAGAACTCCTTGATGACTGCCCTTGCTGAAGAAAAAGATAGAAGGGCTCAGGAAGAAGAGTCAACCAAGGCGGCCATCGAAGAAGCGGGGACCTCGGCGCTGGAAGCCTTCCGGAAATCAGAGGGTTTCCTCAAGGATCTCGGCGAGCTCACCTTGCCGAGCTTCATGTTCGGATACACTTCGACAGTTCACGATGCGGCTCCCTTCCTCACTCCGGATCAGCTGGAGTCCCTTCATGATAAGGAACATTTCAACGAGGATGCCAAGGAACTATTCGATCGTATGGCCGAAGGCATCCGGACTGGAAGGGATCTGGCCGAGGTGAAGGAGGAGTTCAACAAATGGCTATCTGAATTTGATCTGGACGGGGCCGAACTCCAAGGTGACGACATCGGCAGTGATGGCGGAGGTGATGGCGGAGCTGAGGCCACCGGAGATAACCAGGAAGCCGAAGCAGGGGGCGCGTAGATAATAGGCTGATTTTTGTAATAGGTAAGCCGAGGTCATAGATAACCTTGGCCATTCGCTTGTAATTATGAGCCGAGGTCACATGTGGCCTCGGCTTTTTGCTTTTCGTATCTCAATACAACTGGTTTTTTGACTTGCATTTTGTCTTCTTTTTGATTGAGTTTTGTCTTCTTCTTTGATTGAGTTCAGTTTTCTTCTTTGGCTACTGCTTTGTCCCCTTATTTTTCACTTAAGACAGAATGAGAATAAGTGAGAAATAATTTAAAGAGGTGAGATATGAAAACACGTACCCCTCACGGGTAATACAACTTAAGGTTCTCAGCATGCCAGGTTCGGGGCACCCGCGAACCATCTCGGTAAGCTAGTTTACAATATCCATTTTGGCTGGACTCAATAACACGGTAGGGTCCCTCCCACTTGGGGTTGAGTTTTCCCTGGGGCTCAGCTCGGCTGACAGAGTTTTTTCGGAGCACAAGGTCTCCCGGACTAAACCTTAAGTGTTTGACCCGAGCATTGTAATAGCCAGCTAGGATATTTTTGTATGTCGCAACTTTGGCCGCGGCCATATCACGCTTCTCTTCGGCGAGGTCGAGGTCAACTCGCCGCTCCTCTTCATTGACTTCGGCAGCATACGCAGCCATTCGTGGGTTAGGTGTGATGAATTCAGCTGGAACGACGGCCTCGGACCCATAAGTTAGGGAAAACGGCGTTTCTTGGGTCGCTGACCTCGGCGTAGTCCGGTAGGACCACAGCACGCTGGGGAGCTCTTCCATCCACGATGATCTAGCCCGGTGAAACCTGGTCTTGAGGCCATGGAGGAGAGTTCGGTTGAAGTTTTCGGCTTGTCCATTCGCCTGAGGGTGCCCTACCGAGGTGAAGTGTTGCTTGATCCCCAAGTTCTCGCACCATGCCTTGAAAGGGTTATCAGCAAACTGCTTTCCATTATCCGAGATCACCACTCGAGGTAATCCGAAGCGGCAGACCACGTTTTTCCAGAAAAATTTTTGGACAGCCAATCCAGTGATGCTTCTCAGGGGCTCAGCCTCGACCCATTTAGTGAAGTAATCCACCGCCACCACCACGTAGGCATAGCTGCCTGGGACCCTGGGGAATGGACCGATTATGTCGGTCCCCCATTGTTCGAAGGGCCATGGCGAGGTGATGGGGATCATAAGATTAGTCGGTTGGTGGTGCTCAGGGGCATGGTGTTGACAAGAAGGACAACAGAGCACCATGACCTGGGCGTCCACCTTCATGGTGGGCCAAAAGTACCCCAGAAGCAAAGCTTTCTTCACCAGCATCCTGAAGCCGACGTGGGCACCACAAAGTCCTTCATGAATGTCTTCAAGGACCCTCTCGCCCTCTTCCGGGGTGATACACCGTAACCAGGGGCCGAGGTAGGACCTCTTGTACAGGAGGCCCTGCCGGAGAGTGTACCGAGCTGCTTTTCGCTGAAGCTTTCGCGATTCAGCTCGGTCTTCGGGGAGCTCACCCCGACTGAGATATCGAGTCAAGGGCCCCATCCATGTGTCCCCAGGGTAGATGGGGTACACGACCTCAGCTAAATATCTCGGCTTGGCTAGAACTTCTACGAGAACCGTCTTGTTCAGATCGGAGAAAGAGGTGGAAGCAAGCCGGGAGAGGGCGTCAGCCCTTCGATTTTGTGACCGCGGTATTCTTTGGATTTCAAAAGACTCGAAGTGTGTGGTTAGCTGGAATACCTTGGAGAGATAACGCTGCATCACCTCTTCCCTGGCTTCATATTCGCCTAGTATTTGGCACACGACGAGTTGGGAGTCGCTATAGACCATGATATGCGCGGCCCCGAGCTTACGAGCTATTTGCAGACCGGCAATGACGGCTTCATATTCGGCTTCGTTGTTGGAAGCAGCAAAATCGAACCTCAAGACATATGAGCATATCTCTCCTTGGGGGTCTTCGAGGAGCAGGCCGGCTCCACTGCCCTCACTATTGGACGAGCCATCCACATGCAAGGTCCATCGTTGAGGCTCTGGGGTGGCCGAAGTGACGGCATGGGTGGTAACCGGGATGGTCTCCTTTACTTCGTCAAAAGTAAGCTCGGCAAGAAAATCTGCAAGAACCTGGGCTTTAATTGCCGTGCGAGACTCATAGGATAAGTCATACTCACCCAGCTCGATGGCCCACTTGGTGAGGCGTCCAGAGGCCTCTGGTCGCGACAGTACCTGCCGAAGTGGTTGGTCTGTCCTCAGGCAGACGTGGTGAGCTAAGAAGTAAGGCTTAAGCCTACGAGCTGCATGGATCAAGGCCAGCACAAGTTTCTCCGCCTGAGTGTACCTCGTCTCCGGCCCTCGGAGAACTCGGCTGACATAATAAACAGGTATTTGGACATCTTCCTCCCTTATCAGTACGGCACTCACCGCCTCGGCTGCAGCAGACAGATACAAGAATAACTTGTCCCCTGGGCGAGGTGAGGTGAGAGTTGGGATGTGGTTGAGGTAATCCTTTAACTGCTCAAAGGCCTGTTGACATTCTTCCGTCCAGGAAAATTTGTCAGATTTCTTAAGGACTTTGAAAAAGGGCAACGCCTTAGAGGCTGACTGTGATAAGAACCGATTCAGGGCGGCCAACCGCCCCGTCAGTCTCTGGACGTCGCGGACTGACCGTGGTGGGGACATCTCCTGGATTGCCCTTACCTTGTCCGGATTTGCCTCAATACCTCGTCGGGAGACGAGGTAGCCTAGGAATTTTCCCGAAGTGACCCCGAGAACACACTTCTTGGGGTTCAGCATCATTCGAGTCTTCCGAAGGACTTCCAGAACTTCTTTCAGGTCAGCAAGGAACGTGGAGGTTGTCTGGCTCTTCAATAGGATGTCATCTACGTAGGCCTCGACAGTCCGGCCGATCTGAGATTTAAAAGCTTGGTTAACCAAGCGTTGATACGTGGCCCCGGCATTCTTCAGTCCGAAGGGCATGGTGGTGTAACAATATGTGCCTTTATCAGTGTAGAAGGCGGTCTTTTCCTGATCCTCCGGGCTCATCCCGATCTGGTGGTACCCTTTAAAAGCGTCAAAAAAGCAGGACTTCATATCCCATTGCCGAGTCTACCAAGGTGTCGACTTTAGGCAGCGGGTAGCAATCCTTGGGGCAAGCCTTGTTGAGGTCGGTGAAGTCGACGCACATTCTCCAGGCCCCGGTGTCCTTCTTCACCATAACCAGGTTGGACAACCAGGTCGGATATTGGACCTCCCGGATGATCTTTGCAGGGAGGAGCTTATCCACTTCTTCACCCACAGCTCGGCTACGCTCAGGGCCGAGGTGCCTCCGTTTTTGTTTGACCGGGCGGACTTGGGGATCGACATTCAGCTCATGTATCATGAGGTGATGCGGGACTCCTCGAACCTCTTCCGCGGCCCAAGCAAAAACGTCCCGGTATTCTCTGAGGAGGTCAACCAAGGCTCTTTTGACAGGGCCGGGCAGTCGGGTTCCAACGCGAATTGTCTGATCAGGCCTCGTGGGGTCCAGAGGGAACTCTTCCACCTCATCCCCGGTCTCTAGCCTCGGGATTTTCTCAGCTCGCTGAGGATCAATGCTATCTATTGAGAGGATATTTGACCTCTTCTCGGACCTTGCCCCGGAGGTTGATGGGGAGGCTGCTTGCAGAGTGGCGAGATAGCATTCTCGGGCAGCGCAGACGTCGCTGCTGACCTCGGCTACCCCAGCGGGAGTAGGGAACTTAAAACTCAAATGGTAGGTGGAATACACTGCCCGCAAAGCGTTAAGTGTAGGTCGGCCGAGAAGTAAGTTGTAGGGGGAGTCAGCCTTGACGACTACGAAGTTGACTAGGATGGTTCTACAGCGGGGGTGACGCCCTATAGTTACCGTCAAAGCCACCATCCCTTCAGGATGCACAATGTGTCCCCCGAACCCAACAAGAGGGGTCCTCACCGTGGTCATGCACTCCCTGGCCAGTTTGAAGCTTTCAAAGGTACGGAGGTACATGACGTCAACTGAACTTCCTGGGTCAATGTAGACCTTTTTTACGATGTAATTATTGGTGAGAATTTCAATCACCAAGGCTTCATGACTGCTAGAGGCGGCCGGGACGGGGTCACTAGGTCCGTAAGTAATTACCTCGGATAGGCGGGAACTCTCCTCGGCCTGATTCGGGTTGGCCTGCCTGTAGGTCCTCTTTCGGGAGTTCTGGCTATCTCCTCCCGTCGGACCGCGGCAATGGTGTTAATGACCCCGGCTATTTGGATCCATACCCAGTCTTTGACCTGAGGATCCGTCTCGGGTGGCCTTTTCGCTTCCCTAGGATCCTCGGGGGCCCAACTGCTTCTGACGTCCGCCTCTCGTCACGGCGTTGTCACCCGTGGTCACGCGTCGCTCATTCGCGCTGACGCCACCTCGGCGAATGAACTGCTTCAGGTGGCCCTGTCGGATGAGGTTCTCAATCTCTTTTTGAGATCGTTGCATTCCTCTGTTTCATGTCCGATGTCCCGGTGATACAGACAGTAGAGGTTCGAGTTCCTCTTGTCTTTGCTGCCCCACATTTGGGAGGGGCCTTTCCGAGGTTGTTTGTTCCATTACAGACAGCACGCGGGATCGGGAGGTGTTCAGGGGAGTCAGTTCGGACTCTGGGATGGGCGACTTCCCCTTAGAGATCCTGTCGAACACACTACGACGATCTCGGCCGGGACTCTGGAAGCCGCTTCCAGTCCCAGCTTCACCTCGGCCAAGCTCCTTCCCTTTTCGGGGGTCGGCCCTTGGGCGAGCAGCTTGGACTTCTTTCTTCATGCGATTGAGGTCCTCGGCCTGTATGCCCTTTTCGACCTTCAACCACAGTTCGTGGAGTGTGCGGGGATACTTCTTGTGGATCCCCGTGTTGAACACTCCAGATACAAGCCCATGAGTGAATGCAGCAATAGTGACTTGCTCATTGGGGTTAGGTATTTGTACGCTTTCCTCATGGAACCTCTGGACGTACGACC
This sequence comes from Coffea eugenioides, assembly GCF_003713205.1. Lineage (NCBI taxonomy): Eukaryota > Viridiplantae > Streptophyta > Magnoliopsida > Gentianales > Rubiaceae > Coffea > Coffea eugenioides. The sequence continues at coordinate 10,210,330 of NC_040038.1, read as the reverse complement.
GAAGTGACTCCCCCGGGTTTTGCTGCATATTCAGCAGATAAGCCGAGGTCCTGGTCGTAGGTCGGGAGGAGATGAATCGATGGAGGAATCTTTCCACCAGTTCCCCCAGGGTGGAGATGCTCCTAGGTTCCAATCCCCAGAACCATTTTCGAGCAGTGCCCTGGAGGAACACTGGAAAAGCTCGGCATATGACTGGGTCAGGGATGCAATATAAACGGAAAGCCGAGATGAAGGCGTGGATGTGATCCTCGGGATCACCTCGGCCGTCATAAGATGGTATAGAGGGAAGCTTGAAGTTTGGAGGAAGCCTTTCCTCGTTAATGTCATCAGTGAAGGGCGGGGCCCTCATATAATTCACCCCGGGTATTCCCAGGGGCCGAGGTTCCTCCTCGGGTCGTCGGCCTAGGAGTCCTCGGGAAAATGCCTTGGTCATGGAAGCTACCTTAGAAGTGGCCTTAGAAAGTGCCCGCTTTGAGGCACTTCGGCTTAGGCGCCTTCCATCAGATTCTTCGTCAGATGAACCTTCGGGAGACCCATCTGATTTTCTTTTAGAGGACTCAGCCTTCTGCTTGCCTTGCCTCTTTAAATATCTCCCCAACTCCTCAAAGATGTTGGGATTCTCGGTTACAAACTCGGCCATACGCGTTATGGCCTCTTCGTTTGCGGGCTGAGTCCTTGGGGGCTCCTGCCCTTCTGAAATATCTTCCGGTTGGGCTGCATTGCTTTGCTCAGCACCAATGGTGAGAGCCCTCCTGCTCTTAGAACGCGTAGGCTTCATATTTTGGTATTCTCGCGCTTCCCACAGACGGCGCCAATTGAAGAGGTCGTTTTTGTCCTGCTGGAGTGGATCACCCGAGCTGGAGAAGACCTCTGATCCTAGGTGGTTGACTCAGACGAGGTCACCTGCTCAAATTGTAAGAGGGACTAAAGTCCCCGGTGTAACTCCGAAGCTTAAGTTAGTTCGGTATTTTAAAGAGCAATATGCTGGAGAGCAATATGGCTAATGTTACCAGAAATTTGGCCGTCCCCCTCTCAGTAGAAGTCTTGAGTATTTATAGAGGATGGACAGGAGAGAGGGACTGCTTGCACAGGTCCCTAGAGATCTGGCAGAGTCAGCGTATCAAAGTGACTCAATGGACTCTGCAGAAAGGTGCGCCGGGACAGCTGTGTCAGTCGGCGCGTGTCAGAGCAGCTTTGCCAGAAATGTCAGAGGTATCAGAGGTGTCAGAGGTCATGTTTCACAACTCCGGTTGTCTGGTCACCATAATTGACTTCGGCTAAGTAAAGGAAAACCTTAGCCGAGGCTGTAATTAAGCCGAAGTCCTAACGCGATGGCGAACGGCCGAGGTGGTCGGAGCCTAAGAGACATAGGGCGGGACCCCAGCTCTGCCGACCTGGAAATACCCTCCTCAGGGACAAAGCAGACAAAAAAAATACTTAAGAGAGATGGCCATGAACATCAAAGGTTCCTACTTCCCACCATTGTTGGTAAATGTGGTACAAAAATTAAATTTCTTGAAAGCATAACCGGGGAATAATGGACCAGATTGAAGATGACTTAAGCAACCTCCACTGGTTGAGCACTTGATCAATCATGAATATACAATGAATGAAAGCGTGATACAATGATTTGATCATGATTATTTTAGATCTTAGAGCTGCAGAAAACCATAAAACTATGGGACCTAGCCCAGGCAGCCGCCATCTGCTTCCAATACCGCTGCCCTCCACGACCCCATTGCTTCCTCCATCAAATATCTACTTGGCATTTGCACACTAATGCCACATATGGGATACGCCTGTCTAATGTGCAATTGGGACAAAAATTTTCTACCTCAACAATAATATATTCTCTGCTCGAATTGAGCAAATTTTCTTTCAAAGTATATGTAGCTTCATGTATCTACCATAAGAAAAAAAAAGAAATCATTGAATAGAGGCACTCTTTTTTTCTTTTTTTTTTCTTCCGAAAATGATAACAACTGTATAACCTATTCTATTCTAAACTAGAGGAGAGGAGGAGCCTAAAAAAACTTGTGTTAAGGACCAGCAAGTATTCTATCATTGAATAGAGGCGCGCAGTTATCTTATCGAAATTAAATATGAGACTCTTATAAAATTTTCCCGTACACAAACAACTATACATATGTACGTATATGCAGGTTCGAACCTGACAACCTGGTCTTACCAAAATACAGCCACTGACAGCTGACCGCAGAAGCTGACTGCTAACCTAAGGTTCGAGAGGGCAGGACCAAGATTCTGCACCTTAATATTGCAATACGGTATCCAACCTTTTTTCTTTTTCAGGAGTAATAGGGTAGGGTATCTTACTTAACCAATAAGAAAAATGTGTAAATAAAGAAATAAGAAGGGAAAAAAGTGTGGTTCTGTGAGCGTGTGTAATCATGCGGGCTTTCATTGTCAGATAATTATACACCTAAATCTGATTTGCTTTTCTCAGTTCTATTTCTAATCATGTTTACAGGGTCTCCCCCGCCCCGGGGGGGGGGAGCAACTTCTTATTTCTACTTCTAATCATGGATTTCAAGGGCTGGTGTGGTGGCCGACCATCAGCCTAAGATTCAAAATGCAAAATCTTTGTTACTGCAAATCATTTGGTATTTTGCTGATGTTCGCTCTTCGCTAGGAGAAAGGACAGTAATTTTTTAGCCGTACATTTATTAGTATAGTACCATTTATGCATATATGTCATGGTGAAACTTGTCTGCTTAGAGGGCGAGTCTTTGGCGCCTTGAAGAATTGAAAGGACACGCTTGGTTCAACTGCTCGACGGTCAATGCTGCAAGTAAAATCATAGCGCCAAGAGACTTTAACTAACATGTTTTTAAAGGTGGGAATTTATGCCAGGAAATGGGTTTTCGGCTCCAAGACTCGATATTTTAGCTTCTATATATGTCGGTATACATATGAAAATTTGCAAAAGATCTGCTGAAAAATAAAAAATTTGTCAAGAAAAGTATATGCCGCACCCTTGGTTTATGTTAAATGTTTACATAACCCTCACAAAGCCAAAAAAATATGCTGAATTCATCCCTTTTTTGTTTAATAAGAAAAGTTATGGGTCCGCTAATGTATTTTAACTCTTCTAATTTGTAGAAAGCATCCTTGGTTTAGCTAATTAACATCAATGGCTTGAAAACATAAGTGATTCGCGGGAGGTTGTAACATGATTCTGCTGTTGTAATTTGGTTTGCTACATTTGATGTACTGGGATTGGTGACGTTTCAACTACCTTCAATAAACTTGAGCCGCTAAAAACACAAAGTTGGAGAGACCGTGCAAAGACAAAAGAAAAAAAAAAAAAAAAAAAAAAAGTAGTAGCAGCAGTAGTAGACTAGTTGTAGCAAAAGTCTCGAAAACCCTTCAAAAATGCCAAGCCCCGGAATCCACCAACTCCAGAAGCCTAAGAAATGCGTGGGGCTGGTTTTCTTTACCACATCCAACAAACTATCTCAGTAGATACGAACCTTGAGAAAACAAACAACTAGGAGAATAAATTTTTTTTTTTTTTTTGGCGGAGAAGAAAAAAAAATAAAAGGAGAATTGGTATTCGAGAATTATTCTTTTCCACAGTAGTACCAAAATTTACACACAGACAAAAGCCAAAGGTAAAAGTTTATCCCACCAAAAAAAAAAAAAAAAAAAGTACCCAAAAGTCAAAATTATTTGCTGGAAAGAGTCTGGTTTTGGATGTTGAAAGCCAGCATACACAGGCACCATACTGTCCCTCCCCTCCCCTCCGAGTGAGCTAATTACAGTCTTTAACTTGAAGCGAAACCCGATGTTAAAGTGTCAATGTTATGTGCCGGTATCGTAGTTTTTTCTCAAAGGGAAGAATGAAGACGGTCGCCCATGCGCACAGCATAAGGTTTACCCATGTCGGAAAATCCTAGTCGGAATTTCCTCAACCATCAAAGTTGACACCACAATCTTGCATTTCTTTTATTTTTTTGGAATTTTTTCATCGTGCTCGTGCCCATATATGATAGGGCGACGGAGAATCCAGGGCGGCTACTCGGCGTTGTTGTTTTAAATCCTTGTAGAACTTCTTGATGAACTCCTCAGCATCTTTATCCACTTGAGGATTTTCCTCATTATCCTTCACCGGAAATGGCGAGTCAGTGACTCGGAGCTGCCTCACCGTTGGACTATGTCCAAAGCCCGGTAGCACCATAGGGGACGCCTCAACTTTGTCGTAATGATTCAAGACATCGAACACTTTCTGGACGACATGAATGTCTTGTGGCTTGTAGCTATAGCCGTGATGGTGGTGGTGGTGGTGGTGATGGTTTCTGCGCTTGGAAAAGTAGGTAGGATAGGCGGGGCTATTGCTGCAGCTGAACTCGTACTCGCGGGGGTGGACAATGGACATGCGGACGTCGGTGGAGCGGCAAGTTAGGGAGTTGGTGTAGTCTTCTTGGAGGTGGAGCACGAGGTTGTTTATGGCCTTTCCGGCAAGTTTTCCCCTCTTGAACATCATGTGAAGGTCGTGCATGAGTTTGCTCTTGGTTATGCCTTTTTTCAACATGTAGAACACTATTCTCACAATGTTCCATAGCTTTTTGGCTATTAGTGGTGGTGAGCTTGGTTCGATTTCCATGGTAAATTTGAAGGCCTGTTGAGAGAGAGAGAGAGAGAGAGAGGCAGGGGAGGAGAAGAAGAAAACTTCTTTTTTTTTTTTTTCCTTCTTCGAATGGTTTGCAAGAGAGAAATGACGAGAGAGGTATATATATAGGTCCTTGTGGTGAAGGGAACGAAGAGGATTCAAACTATAAAAAAATTAATTAATTAAATGGGAGAGCATTCACAAGACTATCACACTCTCATTCATAGCGAGTGGTTGGAAACTCACCTAAAAAAGTTTTTCAACCGATCAATGTGGAGGCCTTGAATCTTGATTGGCTCCTTAGGTTACTTATATTAGAACACTTAAAGTACTAATATACTTCACAGTTATAAATTTAATTTGCTGCAATAGGTTTTTTTTTTGTTTTACTTCCCCCACTTTCCTTTTCCCTCCCTATCTCAAACTTGTAATCAGAATTTAAAAACTGATCAACTAAATAGGAGCGTAACTCTGTGACCACTAACTCCACGACGAGTGATTAAAGTACTAATGCAATAAGTTGACTCATAGTATACTTTGAGACATTAATTTCTTACTTGGGTTATTAGTTAAGTAGCAAGTGTGCTAAATCAATATACTAATACCTTAAGTTATTGATACATATAAAACAAATTTGCACTGCAGAAGCACAAAAAATAAA